>NC_029788.2:81575226-81604661 GCF_000816755.2 Arachis ipaensis | reverse complement strand
TATACAAAACAAGCCAAACGTGGCTAATGAAAACATATGTATGTATGTATATATATATAAAGAACGGTGATTTTCCATTAACTTTCAGTTTCGATTTTTTGAGATCCGTAACTCTAATAAAAAAATTTAATCTGATAAAAGTGTTTGTATTCTCCTCCTCTACACGTTGACATCATTTTTATTCAGTAGAAACTGACGGTGATGTAGCTCTTCTTCTCTTTGAATTTGGCCAATTAGAGTTCTAGGAGGTATAGACAATTTCTTACGTTTTCTTCTTCAACAGCTCAGTTAAAAAGTTTCTCCAGAGCTCCCCTTATTTTGATTTCGTACGGAGGTAGGGTTTTGGTAACTTTATAATAATTAAATGTGAATTTGATAAGTGAATGTTGATTTGGTTGATTATTGTTTGAGTTTAAATGAGTTTATGTTGAATTATTGTTGTTGCTTGTGATTTGTTAGTTCAGCTGTAACACCGTACCATACGGAGTCTTATGCTTAAGTCTTAAAATAGGGATGGCAAGGCATTACGACCTTTAAAATAAAATTTAGTACGTATAATAATGTGAAAAGTGATTATAACTAGGAGCCTTTGAAGAAAAAGGGTAAGACAAAATCGTAACTCTAAAAGCGCAACACTCCAATCGGTAACATAACGTAACGAATAAAGGAATAAGCTAAGGCGAGATTATATATATCCAAAGGAGTGCCAAAAACAGGAATATCAAAACTCAAAATCCGGTTGCGAAGATAACCGGTCTGAGCATAGAAATATATACATGTAGCTAAAATAAGAAACCCCAAAGGGACATAAATACAGAAAACCTATTCTCCTAAAACCACCTCTAAGAGGAGTCATCACAGTTTGTATTATTAGTGGAGATAACAAGTATCTAAGCAAAATATATAAACCAAAATAGAGTCTCGAGAACCAAAGATCTTCGCTAATCCAGAAGTCTCCAGCATGCCTTAGCGAGAAACCTCACGTCTTGCATCTGAAAACCACAAAATCCACATGGGTGAGAACCAGAAGTTCTCAGCATGGTAACGGTACCCACATATCTAACATGTAATGTCCTGGGAAAGCGGAAGGCAATCCTAGAACTTCCACCAGATAAATCAAAGCTTATAAACAGACTAAACCACAATTGGCAACTGACTAAAGATCTTCAGTCTAACTAATACTTCCCTTTTCAAATCCTGCAGACCTCCCAACCACCAGCAGTAATATAATATGGCAAACACAATTATATCAAACAATGAGATATACAAATAGAGAAAAGATACGACATTTAGACAATTAGCAAGTAATATGCAGTCAAATAGGCATTCTAAACAATTCACATAATATGCATATGATATATGCCTATCCTAATGGCTGATGAGTCTTATCTCTCGGTTATAAAGCCAGCCCGACGAGTTCCGATAGCTAACCGTTGGACTATCCCTCGGTCGTGCATCCCCAACTCGAGTTATACTCAACATAAATCATAATTCATATCCAACACCCTCACTGGTGTATATTCACGGGGGCGAGCTCATCCAGAACTTTCACAGTGTCCGGCCACACTTACGACATAGGGTCAACAGAGTTTTGAGTCTCCACCTGGAGCACGTGGTGGCTAGCCACTGCTTTCACCCAAGAAAACTCATATCTCAGTAGAAGTGCAGCATTCACATTTCATTCAATAAGCATATATGCAATTATACTAAGCCATAATTCAATAATGGCTCTGCCGTAACTCGGCAATAACTCAGCCATCCAGCTCATAGTTCAATCCAGAACCTGCCAATTTATTAATAAATACAGCCCTTCGGCTCATGGCACATAAAGCACTTCCACTGCCATCCTCCGTATCTCATATAATCATCATTGATCATTAATTTCTCCTTTCTTCATTCACAAGTTACCACATCCCCTAGCTCCTTTCTCATTGCTAGGCATATCATAATGATTTAAGACATATGGGGTGAGATCGGAGGCTTAGAAGTATGAAATTTGGCTTTTAAAACTCAAAAATTAACTTTGGGATGAAAACAGGGTCACGCGTGCGCGTTGTCCATGCGCACGCATGGAAAGCCACAAATCATCACGACATGTATGCGTCGCCCACGCGCACGCGTGGATGTAAGAAAAGCCAAGGGACACTTGCGCGTCAGCCACGCATACGCGTGGGTGCGTTTTGTGCCCCACGCACAAAACCAGCACAAGTCCCGCATAACTCTCGGGAATTTGGCTGGGCACTTGAAATATCACATCGATGTGTATGCGTCGGCCATGCATACGCGTGGGGAGTGAAAATTTGAAAACGACGCGTACGCATTGGCCACGCCTACGCGTGAGTGGGCGTTCTGTCAAAATTTTTACTAAGTTAAAAAACTGCAGAATTCATAGTTTCAAACCCCAATCTTCTGACGGCATAACTTCTTCGTTTCAAATCATTTTTCACCCATTCTTCGAACGGTATAAACATCCCGGATCCAATTTCGTTTCTAAATAAGTTTGGCACAAATCGAGGTTCTGGAGTTCAAGTTATGCTTCGTCAAAGTATGCCCAAAAACTACATTTTTATACAAAACTACAAAGTGCCATTTTCAAAACAAACCAATTTTAACCCTTTTCAAAACTAATCAAAATATACCAAAAATCAACATCAAGCCTCTTCAACTCATACATTGACATTTTTACCAAAACCACAAACCATCATCCCATCATTTTAACCCATTTCACTCGAATTGCTCAATTTCAAACACATTTCCATGTCATATACTCTACCTCACCCCAATTTTCAACAACACTATTTCCAATCAACCATTATTACATATAACCAATATCACCCTCACCATCAACATGGTTTCACCATAATTCAACCTCAATCAATCATTAAGCATATATCAAACATGCATATCTCTCATACATCATACCATCATAACATCAATATTCATAATCACATATATGACCACAATATATTTCAACCATTCAACAATATCAATAATTCAATTCCTATCTTAGGGCCTCTAGCCTAAGTTTTCACACCATATTACATTTTAGATACAGGAAACCGAGACTATACCTTAGCCGATTTCTCCGCTCAATCGGAGCACTTCCAAGTCACTTGTCCACAAGCTTTCAAGGTCTCAACACCTCCAAGGACAGATTTTTTGCACACCAAAGCCCTTTTTCAAGCTTTCCAAAATCTCAATCAAACTCCAATATTCACATACACACTACCTAAGCCACAATTATCATACCCAAACACAACATCTCAATATCCAAACATCATAGAACAAAAAATTACACTAGGGTTGAGAATTTTACCACACCCAAGGTTCAAGGAGACAAGATTAATCTTCTCCTTCAAGAGAGTTGGGTCCTATAACATCAAAGTGCCCAAAATCTCAACACTTTTCTCCATGAAATTCGAAATTAAGGGATGAAGAACTGAGATAAACTCGTGGCTTACCTCAAGAATAAAGTAGTGAATTTTGTAGAGCTCTTCGCGATGAACTCGTAGCCGCAAACGATACGGCAATCGGAGCTTTAGATAAAAAGTTATGGTAGTTTGAAGATCAAGCAAGGGTTAGAACTTGAGAGAGTGTTCTTCCCTTTCCTTTCACCATTTTCAGCATGTTCTTAGTGTTAGTGAGGAGAGAGAGTGCTGAAATGAGGGTTTTAGGTTTAGATAGGTTGGGCCAAGGGCCAATATGGGTCCAGTTGGCCCAGTTTGGCCCGTTCGGTTCAATCTTGGTTCAATTTCTATAAAATTGGTATCAAAATTCTCGTCTCAATCTCCTCTATCATATTAAGCCATAAAAATCACATTTTTGGCCTTCTAGAATAAATTCTCATTTATGGGTTAATTAGCCATTAATTAACCGGATTTTACATTCTACCCACCTAATTGGAAATTTTGCCCACAAAATTCGAATTCAAATTCAAATTCAAATTTAAATTCAATTACCTGAGAATAAGTGCGGGTAGTCAGCTCGCATCTCCGACCCAAGTTCCCAAGTGTGTTCCTCAACACCGACTCGACTCCATGCCACTTTGACTAACGAAACCTCTTTTCCACGTAACCGTTTGATACTCGTAACGCCAATTCTGACCGGAGCCACTGGAAGCGTCAAATCTTCCTTTAACTGAATCGATTCAGCTTCTAACACATGACTAGCATCAGGAGTATACTTCTGAAGCTGCGACACATGAAATACATCCTGCAGGTTCGAAAGATGGGGTGGTAGAGCCATACGATACGCCACCGGCCCAACCCTCTCCAAGATCTGAAACGGACCGATGTATCGAGGATTCAACTTCTTCGCTTTAATCTCCCTACCTACTCCTGTGGTTAGAATAACCTTAAGGAAAACATGGTCTCCTTCCTCAAATTCCAAGGGCTTCCGCCTCTGATCAGTGTAACTCTTCTGATGACTCTAAGCAGTAAGTATCCTATCTCGAATTTTCTTGACTTGTTCAGTGGTCTCAGCTATCATTTCTGGCCCCAACAAGCCTTTCTCCCCAGCTTCATACTAACATAGCGGAGATTGGCAATTCCTCCCATACAGAGCCTCATACAGAGCCATTCTGATGCTCGATGGTAGCTATTATTGTACGCAAACTTCACTAGTGGCATATATCGATCCCAGCTCACCGGCTGATCCAGAACACAAGCTCTTAACATATCTTCTAAAGTTTGGATCGTCATCTCGGATTGACCATCTATTTGAGGATGGTAAGCTGTGCTCAAGCTTAATTGGGTTCCAAAAGCTTTCTGAAATGCACCCTAAAACCTCGAAGTAAAACGAAGATCTCTATCAGAGATTATAGTAGTAAGCACACCATGAAGTCTCACAATCTCGTTTATGTACAACCGTGCTAGCTCCTCAAGGGTGTAATTCATCCAAATGGGTAAAAAGTGGGCTGACTTTGTTAGTCGGTCCACGATCACCCAGACAACATCAAAACCGGCCATATTCCTTGGCAATCCTGACACAAAGTCCATCGCAATGCTTTCCCACTTCCATTGAGGAACCTCTAAAGGTTGCAACGTCCTGGAAAGTCTCTGATGTTTGATCTTTACTTTTTGACAGGTCAAACACTTTGAAAAATATTTCGCCACATCATTCTTCATACCCGGCCACCAAAACATCGCCTTTAAATCATGGTACATCTTAGTACTTCCCGGGTGAATAGAGAATCCGCTTTTGTGTGATTCCTTTAAGATATCCTTTAAGATATCCTTTAAGATATCTTGCCGCAAAGTGCCAACATCCGGCACAATGATCCTACCCTTAAATCTTCATAACCCATCTTGATCATCCGACACTCTCCACTGTTTCCTTTGCTCAATAGCTGGTAATACATTCGGTAACACGTCATCGTCTTGATGAGCCTTTAGGAGTTCGGATTTAAAATCACTTGAGATCTGTAGTTGACTTAAACACAAAGTCCCAGACACTTCTTGAACACCAATCTTCAGGTTCTCGAATTCCTTGAGCAATTCCTCTTCTCGGAGCACATCCAAGCAGCATACCACGACTTTCGACTTAACGCGTCCGCCACTACATTCGCTTTCCCCGGATGGTAATTCAACTCAAAGTCGTAGTCCTTCAGTAATTCCATCCACCTCCATTGTCGCATATTGAGCTCTTTCTGATCAAAGAGATACTTTAAGCTCTTGTGATCAGAGAAGGCTTGGAATTTAACCCCATAGAGGTAATGCCTCCACACCTTTAGTGCAAACACAACCGCAGCAAGCTCCAAATCATGCGTAAGGTAATTAACTTCATGAGGTCTCAACTGACGTGAGGCATATGCCACCACATTACGATGCTGCATCAGCACGCACCCTAGTCCCTTCAGCGAGGCATCACAGTACACCTCAAATGATTCATTTGGCTCAAGTAACACCAACACAGGCGCAATGGTTAACTTTTGCTTCAACTCCTGAAAGCTCTCCTCACACTCAGGAGTCCAAACAAATGGCGCGTCCTTGCAGGTTAACCTTGTCAATGGCAACGCTATCTGAGAAAAGCCCTTGATGAACATTCGGTAATAGCCAGAGGTCGGTCGCCCCCAATTCATTACCGCCTCCACTTTAGATGGGTCTACTGCTATCCCTTGCTTACTCACCACATGACTCAGAAACTTCACCTCCTTCTTCCAGAATTCACATTTAGACAGTTTCGCATAGAGTTTTTTTTCCTTCAGTATCTGCAACACGGTCCTCAAGTGTTCTACATGCTCTTCTTCAGTCTTGGAGTAAATCAGTATGTCATCAATGAAGACAACAACGAATTTATCCAGAAACAGACAGAAAATTCTGTTTATATAATCCATAAATAATGCAGGAGCATTTGTCAACCCAAAAGATATTACAGTGTACTCGTAATGACCGTAACAAGTCCTGAAAGCGGTTTTAGGGATATCCTCACCCCTCACCCTTATTTGGTGATAACCGCATCACAAATCGATCTTGGAGAAAACCCCAGCTCCTTGTAACTGATCCATGAGATCATCAATCCTCGGCAGTGGGTACTTATTCTTTATTGTGACCTTGTTCAGCTGCCTGTAATCTACACAGAGCTGCATACTTCCGTCTTTCTTCGTTACTAGTAACACTGGTGCACCCCACGGAGAAACACTTGGCTGGATAAAGTTCTTACCCAACAGATCCTCTAACTGAGACTTTAATTAGGCCATTTCTAGTGGTGACATTCTATAAGGAGCACTCGAGATTGGTCCAGCCCCAAGCACCAACTCAATAGCAAACTTAACCTCTCGATTAGGTGGAAATTCATCAATATCGTCGGGAATCACCTCCGGAAACTTACACACAACCGGAATTTGCTCCAATCTTTGATCATCACCCGAAACGCCCGTGGTTAACAACAAAATACCATGGCATTCGGTCCCAGAAAAATTCACCATCATGAAATTCAAGTAATAACTATTCAATACACCGGTCCCTCTATATCTTCTGGCATAAAAATCACCGATTTTGTAGAACAATCGAGTAGGACATGGTTCTCAGATAACTAGTCCAATCCCAAGATAAGATCAAGATCGATCATCGGCAAGCAGATTAAATTATGGACAAAATCACGTTGCTGGACCCTAAATGAAACTTTCGGGCATCCTAGCCTAGTTACCATGGCTTCATGGGTGGCATTATACACCTTTAGGTCATAACCTAAAACTACAATCTTTAATCCTAGCTCACTAGCCTTTTTGAATGCAATAAATGAATGAGTTGCTCCCGAATCAAATAAAGCATTTAAAATTAGACCAGCCATTTCACAGTTACCTTGGATAAGTGTCTTGGATCCCTCAGCACCTACAGCTGAGGTGGTGAACACTCGACCAATCTGCTGTGCTTTCCTTGCACCTTGCTTCTGCTTCTCCGGACAGTTTGTGGCTTTATATCCCGCCTTACCACAATTATAGCACAAGCCCCATCCAGCCTTGCACGGGGCTCTTGGATGGTGACTCCTGCACCTAGCACAAGCTTGCTCGTTCTGAGGCTGCTTTCCAAATCTCCTCCCTTGGGACTTGTTGTTGTTAGGCCTCCTGAAACCGTTCTGACCCTGAGTCTAATGTGATCTAGAACCTCCCCGCTTGATAGGCGGACCTCTAGGAGCAAAGCTCTTCCCTCGGTTCTGTGGGAATGGTCCCCTATGGCTCCCTCTCTCTGCAGTCACCTAATTCACACACTCTTCAGCAACCCTTCTCTTGTTCACCAACTCGGAGAAAGTTCTGATCTCCATTGATCTTACTGAACTGAAGATATCACTCCAGAGTCCTCCTTCATACTTAATGCACTTCCATTCCTCATAGTCTCCTAGAGCTCCCTGACACATACGGGAAAACCTAAACAGCTCTTCAAACTTGTCAGTATACTCAGATACGGACATAGTACCCTGCTTAAGTTGTAGTAACTCGAGTTTCTTGGCCGTCCTGGCAGAAGTTGGAAGTACTTCTTATAGAACTCATCCTGGAAAGCATCCCAGGTGATAAGTTCATCACCATGCTGCAAGAGACGTTGAACTCCCTGCTACCAATGCGATGCTTCCCCAGTGAGCAGATAGGTAGCAAACTCAACACATTGCCCCTCAGGTACCATCTACACTTGCAATACTCGCTCCATAGCCTGAAACCAGGTATCGACTTCAGTTGGGTTAGTGGTTCCCTTGAACTTACGTGGATTAACCTTTAAGAAGGTTGCCAGTGTCATCGGGCCCTGAGCTCCACTTCCGTCATTGCCGTGGTTGTTCATCTGTTGCCCAAGAGCCTCTGCAGTGGCCTGCATAGCAGCAGCCATGTTCTCCAACGCCGTCATAAAGTTTACTAGGTCATTTGGGTTGATCCCGGCCCCCGAGCATTAGTACGACCTCTACCACGACCTCTACCACATCCACGAGGTGCCATCTGGTTCCTATACACACTAAACAATCGATATTAAGTTGATCAGTCCCAATATCGGAAGTTTAGTGCTTCAAAGTCCCAAATGTATGCTCATGAATGTTTATGCCAGTTATATCAATTAGATATCCTAATAGCACATAACACACATACAGAGAATGCACAGAAGCATAGTCAGTCAGTCCTTCAGGCTCTACAGGAACGAACTGCTCTGATATTAAAATGTAACACCCTACCATACAGAGTCTTATGCTTAAGTCCTAAAACAGGGATGGCAAGATATTACGACCTTTAAAATAAAATTTAGTACGTATAGTAATGTGAAAAGTGATTATAACTAGAAGCCTTTGAAGAAAAAGGGTAAGACAAAATCGTAACTCGAAAAGCACAACACTCCGATCGGTAACATAACGTAACGGATAAAGGAATAAGCTAAGGCGAGATTATATATATACAAAGGAGTGCCAAAAATAGGAATATCAAAACTCAAAATCCGGTTGCAAAGATAACCGGTCCGAGCATAGAAATATATACATGTAGATAAAATATGAAACCCCAAAAGAAACCCAAAGGGACATAAATACAGAAAACCTATTCTCCAAAAACTACCTCTAAGAGGAGTCATCACCGTTTGTATTATTAGTGGAGATAACAAGTATCTAAGCAAAACATATAAACCAAAATAGAGTCCCGAGAACCAAGGATCTTCGCTAATCCAGAAGTCTCCAGCATACCTCAGCGAGAAACCTCACGTCCTGCATCTGAAAATCACAAAATCCGCATGGGTGAGAACCAAAGGTTCCCAGCATGGTAATGGTACCCACATATCTAACATGTAATGTCCTAGGAAAGTCGAAGGCAATCCTAGAACTTCCACCAGATAAATCAAAGCTTATAAACAGACTAAACCATAATTGGCAACTGACTAAAGATATTCAGTCTAACTAATACTTCCCTTAACAAATCATGCAGACCTCCCAACCACCAGCAGTAATATAATATGGCAAACACAATTATATCAGACAAGGAGATATACAAATAGAGAACATATACGACATTTAGACAATTAGCAAGTAATATGCAGTCAAATAGGCATTCCAAACAATTCACATAATATGCATATGATGTATGCCTGTCCTAATGGCTGATGAGTCTCATCTCTCGGTTATAAAGCCAGTCTAACAAGTCCCGGCAGCTAACTGTTCATACATCGGTTTGAGCTGTAATGAACCGGGTTGGCTGACCTCTTGGAAGGTTGGCCCATTACCGACCTCTTCACAAAGAGTTCGGCCAAATCGCCATAAGAGCCCAAAGCAGGCCCAAATGAAGGGGCACAGCCCAATCTAAAGGCAGTTAAAGCCTAGAAAGATAAGGGTGGCTCCCCAGAACATAAGATGACTTCACTCAAAGATAAGATAAGATAAGATAACTTATCTTATCTAGAAAGGTCACTCCACACTATTATAAATATACTGGAGCACCTAGGTATAACTCATACTCTGATTCTACTAAAAACCTACTTAATACCCTTGCTAACTTAAGCATCGGAGTCCCTTGCAGGTACCACCACCCTCTGGTGGCAAAGGATCAGCCTCATCATCAAGTCCAACAAGTTGAACACGGCGGCTCCGGCCACCACCCACAAGTCGGACACATCAGCGCCGACCACCACAACAGATCTCATCCGAGATTGACCTTCAGTTTCAGGTAGCCCTCGGAACATTGGCGCCGTTGCCGGGGACGTGGAAGTCATCCCATCACCATGGCGGACAACCTTGACAACGACCACAATTCTGATTTGGAGAACAGAACACCACACAAGAACGTAGAGGTCATAATAGACGATACTTCTCAACCTAATAAAGACAAAAATTCACCAAACACGGGAGCCATGGAGGCACTTCAGGATCGCCTAAAACAACTCAAAAAAGAGGTCGAGTATCAACGAGAAGTCGAGAAAGTCCTACGAAGGGAAGCTAGGCGATGCCACGAGTTAGAGGACAAGCTCTTAAAGCTCGAAGCCGATCTCAAAACCAATACCGCTCGATCCAGTCATGAAGATAGCCCCCACAAAGATTAAGACCCATTCACCAAAGAGATCATAAAAGCTAAAGTCCCAAAGGACTTCAAAGCTCCCGACATGACCCCGTACGATGGCACATCGGATCCAAGCCATCATCTTAGCAATTTCAGAAGTAGAATGTATCTCATTGACGCCTCGAATGCTATTCGATGCAAAGCCTTCCCGACTACCCTAACAAAAACAACAATAAAATGGTTCGACAGTTTGCCTCCTAGATCTATCACAAGTTTTGATGACTTAGCCAAAAAGTTCCTCGCCAGATTCTCCATCCAGAAGGACAAAACCAAACACTCCCCGAGCTTACTAGGAATTAAACAAGGAGATCGGGAAAGCCTTCACAACTACATGGAAAGATTCAACAAAGCATGCTTTGACATACAAAGTCTTCCAACAGAAACGGCCATCATAGCACTCATCAATGGCCTAAGAGAGGGACCTTTCAGCCACTCAATATCCAAGAAGTACCCAACATCTCTAAACGAGGTTGAAGAAAGGGCGGAAAAATAAATCAATATGGAGGAGAACTCCCGATTGGGAGACAGCTCAAAAACCAGATTCTCCTAACCCACTACGGGACAAGGATAAAGAGTCCAAGAAAAAAGATCAACCCAGTGAGAAGCCTAGAAAATACCACAATTACACCTCTCTTCGGGTGTCTCTTGTGGATGTTTACCGAGAAATATGCAACACTGAGAAGATCCCACCACCTCACCCAATCAAAAACAAAAGAGGGGGAAGTCAGACAGAATACTGCGAGTACCACCGAATCTACGGACATCCTACTAACGAGTGTTTCGACCTAAAGAATGTCATAGAGAAATTGGCAAAAGAAGGGCGATTAGATCGGTACTTAGCTAATAAAGTGGATGAACCAAGATAAAGAAGAAGGGACAAAGAGGTCGGACGAGTTGAACGTCCACCTCACACCGAAGAGGTCGGACGAGTTGATCATCCACCTCACACCAAAGAGGTTCGACGAGTTGAACGTCCACCTCACACCGAAGAGGTCGGGCGAGTTGAACGTCCACCTCACACCGAGGAGGTCAGACGAGTTGAACATCTACCTCATACCGAAGAGGTCGGACGAGTTGAACGTCCACCTCACACCGAAGAGGTCGGACGAGTTGAACGTCCACCTCACACCCCTGAGAGACATGTTCATATGATAAATGGAGGATTCGCAGGAGGAGGGATCTCTAAATCATCTTGCAAAAGACACCTCAAATAGGTATATTAAGGAAGGGAGAGAGGTTTGAAAGGACAAAGGAGTGCGAACAAGCCTTCCGAGATTTTAAAAATTCTTGGGGCAACCACCCATTCTTACCAGACCACGAGAAAGTGAAGAACTCATATTATACCTCGCAGTGGGAAGTCGGGCAATAGCCTCAGCACTAGTCAGAGAAGATGAAAGTGGACAACAACCCGTCTATTTCATCAGCAAAGCTCTACAAGGGGACGAACTAAACTATCAAAAGATAGAAAAAGTTCGCCTACGCCCTCATACTCACCACTCAACGACTCCACCCATACTTTCAAGATCCCACTATCAGAGTTCGGACCAACCAGCCTATAAAAGGCATCCTACAGAAAACAAACTTAGCTGGAAGAATCCTACAATGGACAGTCGAGTTATCCCAATTCGATCTTCGATATGAAAGCTCAGACAGCCATCAAATCACAGTATCTGGCCGACTTCATTATAGAGTACACTGATACCCCGAGAACTCCTACAAAATGGAATCTCTATGTGGACGACTCTTTAAACAAAACCGGGAGTGGTGCAGGTGTAATTATAGAAAGCGATCAGAGAAGCCAAATCAAGCTAAATAACCAAGATGAATACGAGGCACTACTGGCTGGTTTAAGGCTAGCTAAGAAGGTAGGAGCTTACCGTGTCCAATGATTTACAAGTAGTCACCTCACAAATAGAAGGGAGCAACTAAGCTAAGGATCCCACCATGAAAAATACCTCGGAAAATTCGGGGGACCCTGGACAAAACTAGAGAACAGCTCGGACAATTTGGGGGACCCTGGACAAAAACAGAAAATAGCTCGGACATTTCAGGGAATATGAAGTCCGACACATACCTCGGGAGCAAAATGCCCGAGCTGATGCACTTTCAAAACCAGCCAGCACCAACAGCTCGGACAATTCGGGGAATATGAAGTCCGACACATACCTCGGGAGCAGAATGCCCGAGCTGATGTATTTTCAAAACTAGCAAACACCAAACCAGGGGGCAATAACAGAAGCCTCATCCAGGCTACAAGACCACAACAAGTCGATCTCGAAGGAGGTATAAGGGATGGTAATATTCAACTGACTGAAAAAGTAGTCATAAGCATAGAAAAATGGTCGTTCTCCCGGAGTCAAGGAAGAAAAACAAACCCTCTCCTCAGGGTCCGGTGACACCAACTCATAATTCTTCTCCTCATCCCTATCCCTACAAATTCTACGGAACCTCCTAAGTCACACACAGTACTCAGGGTCAGCCACAGTAACACGCATTAAAACTATGGAATCCAGCCAATCAGACATGCCGTCCGGGATCTTAGTAGACATCTCAGTAATATTTTTTTGAGAAGACATAGGTCAACTATGGGGTTACAACTAAACAACTCGGGCAAATAAGGAAACAACTCGGACAATAATAGCAAAACATCAAGTGACAGATATAGCAGTGAAAGGGAAACCCCAGGACTCACACGAAAGTCCAGGGGCACCCTTTGGAGGAAACAACAGAGCAAAAACCCAAATACAAAGCTTTACATCAAAAGCATGCTAACTTCCACATTGCCTCACCAGAGGAGCTCATCAGTGTAACATCACATTGGTCGTTCGCAAAGTGGGGACTCGACCTCCTCGGACTATTTCTCCAAGAATCGGGATAAGTCAAGTTCCTCATTGTAGGGGTGGATTACTTCACACAATAGATTAAGGCAGAGCCCCTAGCTAATGCCACTGCTCAAAGAAGTCGGAAATTCTTGTACAGACACATTGTTACAAGGTTTGGGGTTCCTTACTCTATCACCACAGACAATGGTACTCAATTCACGGACACAGGTTTCAAGAAGTTGGTGGCTGACTTGAAAATAAAGCACTAATTCACATCCGTAGAACACCCACAAGCCAATGGACAAGCAGAAGCTACCAACAAAGTCATACTAGCTGGGTTAAAACGGAGACTATAGGACGCAAAGGGAGCTTGGGCTGAAGAGCTTCCACAAGTCCTATGGGCATATCGGACAACTCCACAATTCACCATGGGGGAATCACCCTTCCGATTGGCTTACGGAATTGAGGCAATGATCCCAGTAGAGATCGAAGAAGGATCCCCCAGAATGATCCTCTACAATGAAGAGGTCAACTCCCAAATTCAAAGGGAAAAACTCGACCTACTTCCAGAAGTCCGAGAAAGAGCTCAGATTAGGGAGGAAGCGTTAAAGCGTCAAATGGCCTCAAAATACAATCAGAAGGTCGGTCAGGAGAAGAGAAGCTAGTAGCCAACTGGAAAGAACCATACCAAATGTTCAGAGGTACTTGGGAAAGGTCACCACAAAGTATCCGACCTCGAGGGGCAAGAGCTACCAAGGTCATGGCATGCCTGCAATCTAAGAATGGCGCCAGGCCGAGATCTATGAGATTGCCCGACCTAGAAGGGTAAGCACTAACATGTACACACTCTTATTCATATCTTCATTTTATTATTTAAAAGATTGCAAATTCTCTACAAGGTCTCTCTACCAAGACATATTAATCTGAACGCAAAAAAAATTCATCGCCCGATTACAAAGCTACAGATCGGCAAGGTGAAAACCAAATTCACCACCCGATCACGATGAAAATCGAATTCATCGTCCAATTTCGACAAAGGTCGGCAAGGTGAAAACTAAATTCACCGTCCGACTCCGACAAGGTCGGCCAAGTGAGAGCCAAACTCACCGCCCGATTTCTACAAAATCGGCAAGATGAAAAGCGGCAAAAACAGAATAATGCAAGAAGTTATTAAAAAGTAATCCATAGGAAGAGACCTGATGAGGCCTTAATAAAAATGGATTACTAGAAATAACTTAAAGACGGACCAACATAAAGAAGTCGGACCAGTCGACTACAACAACAAAAGTTATAAAAAGTAAATCCCTAGAAAGAGGCCTAGCCAGCCCTAAAAAAGAGGATTACTAGAAATAACTTAGAAGGGACCGACATGATAAAGTCGGCCCGACAAAACTACAAAAGTTATAAAAAGTAATCCCTAAAAGAGACCTGACAAAGGTCCAAATAAAGTGGATTACTAAAAATAACTTAGAAGGGACCGACATGATAAAGTCGGCCCGACAATACTAGAAAAAGTTATAAGGAAGTAATCCATAAAAAGAGACCTGACAAGGTCCAAAAAAAATAGATTACTAAAAATAACTTAGAAGTAACCGACAAGAAGAAGTCGGACCAATGAAAGCTACAGCTTGGACCGACAAGAGAAGTCAGACCAACGAAAGCTAAAGAAAGATCGACAAGAGAAGTCGGACCAACGAAAAACGTGCGCTAAAAGGGACATTGCTTTGCCCAAAAAGCCACGGCTCCACGACAGGGCTATCAAAATTGTTCAGACCAACTAAAAAGGTTCTACCAAGAACACTAAAAAATTGTCGGACAAGTTAGCCCCAAAGGTCATCCCGCCTAAACAGAAGACGGACTAAAAAAGATCTAATCAAAAAGAGGTCAGACAGCAAAGTACCAACACTCTATAAACATCTCACAAAGGCCAAGGAAAGCTCAAAAGACCAAGCCAGAAGTGCTTCACTGAAAAGTACGAAGTCTTGAAAAAAGACACTACTTAAAAAGCAAAAAGCACGGCCTCAAAGACGGAGCTAAAAAGTCGTCCAAACAAACTATAAAAAGGTTCCCCATCAGAATACTACCTAAAAAGTTGTTGGATTATGACTAAAAAGCCCGAGCAGTGAAGACAAACAAGTCAGAAGAAGGCTGAAAAGACCTCTCAACAAACTAAAAAGGGAAATACCAGACTCGCATAAGGAGAAACTACTCAAGATTGACCAAAGTCAGGATGCTTGAGCACGACTTCCCCAAAGAGATCGAAGCTCTAAAAGCACGATCTCGAGGAAAGGTCCGAACTCAGGAAGGGGCAAAGTCGTACAGGTTGATGTCAGTTAAGAAGAGGCACAAGTACGATCTCAAAAAAGAACAAGCCAAAAGGTTGGGAAACAACTTAAATCTCAAATGTGCTTAGCTAAAAGGGATACAACTCCGCTCAAAGGAGGCACAATCTAAAACATGGCTATGCACGTCATCCGAGAATAAAAAAGGTTCAATATAAAGAATGCTAAAAAGTCATTGGACAAGTCACTAAAAGCCCGAATATCAAGCCGCAAGGATAACTTTGCCAAAGCAGAGGGTTATCAACACAAACTTAAAGCAAGGCGTGATCCAGAAGGCAAGGGAAGAAAACCCACACTACCACTCAAAAGAGGTCGGACTGGAAAGTACCAAACCGCTAGAAAATCTGCAAGGATTGCAAAGCAATGAAGAAACAAGCCAGACAGATGCTTGAGCACGACTTCCCCAAAGAGATCGAAGCTCTGAAAGCACGATCTCACGGAAAGGTCCGAACTCAAGTAGGGGCACTGTTCATACATCGGTTCGAGCTGTAATGAACCGGGTTGGCCGACCTCTTAGAAGGTTGGCCCATGTCCGACCTCTTAGAAGGTTGGCCCATGACCGACCTCTTGGAAGGTTGGCCCATTACTGACCTCTTCACAAAGAGTTCGGCCAAATCACCAGAAGAACCCAAAGCAGGCCCAAATGAAGGGGCACAGCCCAATCTAAAGGCAGTTAAAGCCTAGAAAGATAAGGACGGCTCCCCAGAAGATAAAATGACTTCACTCAAAGATAAGATAAGATAAGATAACTTATCTTATCTAGAAAGGTCACTCTACACTATTATAAATACACTGGAGCACCCAGGTATAACTCATACTCTGATTCTACTAAAAACCTGCTTAATAATACCCTTGCTAACTTAAGCATCGGAGTCCCTCGCAGGTACCTGATAAACCCATATTTTATGATATATTTTGTGCTTAATTTGAGTGATTTATCCAATCCTTCACCCACTTATTCATATTAATTGCACGGTTTTACTTCTCTTTCCTTATTATGTGATGTATGTGAAAAACATGTTTCCTATGCTTAAAATTAATTATTTTAATTACCCTTATTATCATTCGATGCCGTGATTAGTGTGTTGAGTAGTTTCAGATCTTCTAAGGCAGGAATGACTCAAAGGATGGAAAGGAAACATACAAAAAATGGAAGGAAAGCACAAAATGGAGTTTTTGGAGAAACTGGCATCCACGCGATCGCATGGGCGACGCGGACGCATGCCAAGCACAAATCAACAGCGACGCGGCTACATGACTGACGCGACCGCGTGACTCACGCGGACGCGTGACAGAGGCCACGCACCAGAAATTGCAGAAAATGCTCCCAGCGATTTCTGAAGCCCTTTTTGGCCCAAATCCAAGTCCAGAAGGCATAGACAAGAGGTTATGAAGTGAGGGAATGCATCCATTCAAAGAGAGCTCGCCAATTTAGTTACTTCTCATGATTTAGATTTAGTTTTGAGAGAGGTTCTCTCCTCTCTCTCTTAGGATTTAGGATTTCTCTTAGTTTTAGGAGTGACTCTCGATCCCAGGTTTAATGTTCCTTTACTTTAAGCTTCCCTTTTACTTTTATTCATTCCATTACTATAGTTGATTATTTACTTTTGCCATTTAATTTATGAATTCTTTTACGTTCCAGATTATTTGAATTAATGTTAATTGAGGTATTTCAGTTTATTATTGCTTTCTTTTATTCATGTCACCATTGCTTTCAATCTGAAGACATTTTTATTCCAACAAATTTACTTTTTCCCTTTTGGTCTTGGTTAAGAAATCAGTAACTCAGGAGTTATCTTAGCTCAACATAATTGATAACTGTTATCTTTGCTAATTGAATTGACTTTCAATAATCCCAATCTTTTCTTAGGAAATAAATAGGATTCGAAGTTCAAACTAATTAATCCCTTGACTTTCCTTTGATTTAGCAAAGGTTAACTAAGTGGAATTAAGATTCAATCTTCTTTATTGTTGAGAAGGGTAACTAATTTGGACTTCCAATTTCTCATCCCTAGCCAAAAGTTTGCTTTACAGTACTTATTTATTTTAATTGCTATTTAAATTATTTGTCATATTTGTTCCTATTGGTTATTGTAAATATTTTTCTTTTACTTATTTATTTATTTCTGTTTTTTTTTCTTTTTAATTTTATTTGCTACTATGAACTCTCACCCCTCTCGCTTTGAGTTTGGTTCTAACTTTGTTGAAGGTCTTCACCATTCGCCACCGTATGATCCTTTCCTACCCCAGTTCCAATCCACTCACTCCCAAGCACCACCACTTCCCCATGTTTCATGTCCAATTCCATCACCCCGAGAATCAGAGGTTCGCCTCAAGAAAACAGTAAATAAACTTCAAACAACCATTCGACAACTGGAGCAAGCAGTAATTCAATTAGCTTCTAGACGTTCGAACATTCAAGGACCAACCACAGCCTCATGTGGACAATCTGACGAAGAGCGTAGCATGAAGGAAATACTAGAAACTCCAGTGGACAAGACAGAGAATGAATTCGTACTAGAACAAGTAGAAGAAGCTGTCATTACGCAAGAAGAAGAGTTGGTTGAAGATTTAGGAGACGCTGAACCTCCATGGGAATTCAGAGCTGAGGAGAACTCCGTCAAGGACATTATAGTTGATGCTAAGAAGGACAGTGCACAATCCCCAAGGCAAGTCGTTTATGAAGAACTAGACGGAATAACCCAGGACATAAATTCCCTTGATGATGATGGTCACAAGTCAAGTTCTCTTAGTAATGAACTTGCATCCGCAAGTGAATTCTCTGAGATCGAAGAATCTTCCCCAAATGAAT
This sequence comes from Arachis ipaensis, assembly GCF_000816755.2. Lineage (NCBI taxonomy): Eukaryota > Viridiplantae > Streptophyta > Magnoliopsida > Fabales > Fabaceae > Arachis > Arachis ipaensis. Next base: position 81,586,172 of record NC_029788.2, on the reverse strand, counting down.
ACGAAGATGATGCAGAGGTAGATTTCTCTCAACCTCCAATCTATGACTCGAGTGATGAAGAAGACACAGAAGACTTTGACCAGGACACAGATGCATATGAAGAACCTTGCAAAGAAGTGGAGGAATTCACAGAAGAGCACAAAGGAGTAGAACTTACAGAACCACCGGAAACACCTACCCCAAGGCCATTACCACCCAATACAAGCTTCAAGTGGGTACAATCCTTGACCTTTAACTTTACTTTTTCACTTGAATACAGTTTGCTTGAAACAGATAGCCAGCTTAGAGCTCTCTGCGGCTTTAAGAGTAAGAGGGAAATGGCTCGTGCTCAGAGCTGGTGCACAAGGTTCAATAAGGTTCCACTCTTCAACTTGAAGTGCATGGATTGGTATCATGTTCAATTGAATGGATCTCGGAAAACGTTTGGTCACCATGGTGAGAATCTACTTTCTAAACCACCCGGATGGAAAAATATAGATCAAGACGGAGGTAGATTTAAAAGCAAAGTTTGGGATCCTGGAATCTATTCCGACATTCGTCATTCCGGGAGCCTAAAAATTTGTTTGAAGTTGCTCAGGAGTTTTACATGCCTAGTTTGGGACCCCGGAGGCTATTGGCATTCTAAGCATTGGTGGAGATTTTTGGATGAATTTAAACATAAGCCGCCATAACAGGAAGCCCCTCCAATGTCCAACTTAAGGACTTTAACTAAAAGTGCTAGGTGGGAGACAACCCACCATGGTATGATCGTTCATTTTTCAATTTTATTTCGTTTTGTTTGTTTTCAAGTTTTATTTTATTTTATTATATTGAACCTGAAATTTTTCATCGCAATTATATTAATCATTGCATTCTGCATACTGCATAAAAAAAAAGGGGTGCGCGACGTGACCGTATCATCCATGCGATCGCGTCAAATGGCGAAAATACACTTCCCACGCGACCGCGTCATCCACGCGGCCGCGTGACCTGGAGATCGGCGTAAAGATCCAACGTCCAGAAAGTTAGGCTGGAATCGTGCGGCCATTGTGCGTTTCGCACAAATGACCCACGCGATCGCGTCGCTTGCACACAACCAATCCCACGCGACCGCGTGAGCGACGCGATCGCGTCGCATGGATTGCACGAACACCCAAAAGGAGACAGAGAGTTACGCTGAAACGACGCTGGATTCGTGCGTTTAGCACAAATCCCAGCGACGCGATCGCATGCGCCAGGCGATCGCGTCATTCAATCTTTTTTGCCCTCCATGCGATCGCGTCACCCCTATTTTGCTCAAGCCACGCGACCGCGTGCCCCACGCGGTCGCATGGATTCAAATTTATAACCCCCAACCACGCGAACCCTATCAGTCGCGCCCCCCCTGAAACCCTCTCCTCCCTCTCTTCCCCTCCAATCCAACCACCACCATCCAGCCCCTTCTTTCCCCTGCCCCGAACAGCCGTGCCCACCACCGCCAGCCGCTGCGCCAGACGCTGTCACCACCACCCCCAGCCTCCTTTCTGCCCACTCTCCTTATTCGGCTTACCAGGTTCCGACGAACGCCACCCTTCTATTCTTAGTCGTTATTTCATTATTTTCTGTTTATGTTCATGTTTAGGCTAGTTAGATATGCCTGTTGTAGTGGATTTTAGGTTGTTAGGTAGCCTAGGATGTGGTTAGTGGATTTAGGTTTGTTTACTTGCACTGTTCATGTTTCTGTTTTATCATATTTGTAATTCGGCTGTTGCTGTGATGTTTGTAATGTTCATATGCTGTGATTTCTTGTTTCATGCTGCTCTTTACACAGAACTTTCATGTTTATATTCCTTATATGTAATTGCAAGCTTTAATTTTAATTCATATGAACTATTTGATTGCTGTTTATTTTCCGGGACAATCCAATTTTAGCTGGAATGCTACCCAAATTTTTGTAAAATATTTTCATTCATGTTTTGGTTTTGGCATTTTGAAATCTGCTTTCCTCTGCTTTACCCAAACCCATTCATGAATGCCAGGCACACATTCTTATTCTCTTTGATTTCCTGGTTCATATATTGCATTTTTTATGTTTGATTCCAATTTTTGCTATTTCTATATCTATTTGAATCATCATCAACCTGTTTTCCTTGTTTGGTTATGAGTTACCTATCACCTCTAATTATGAATGCTTGTTACTTAGAAACTTATCCTTATGCCACTTACCTTAACCCATTTTTCATTAACTCACTAATTCTAATTTCCTGAAAAAAAAATATTTTTAATTCTAATCAGACTAACCTTTTAAAATCTTTTTTCTGGTTTTTCACTTTCTTTTAACCCTCTAACCATGGCATACTGATAATTTTTCCTACTTAACATGCCTTCTATTACATTTTGGGTTGTGAATTTTTCCTTTCGAACTTTTAACTCCTATACAATCCTTAATGCACATTTACTTAACTCATTTACCTCATTCTAATTCTCCTTTGCCACTTTGTGTTTCTTTTGACTATTTGCCTATTTGTTTTCCTATTTTTATTATATCCTGGTTTTCTATTTTTCAGGATGTCAGATTCCCAGAGAAAAGGAAAAAGAAAGGCTACCACTGGCAAACGTAAAAGAGGAGAATCATCTATGTCTATCATAGATCTTATGCATGATGCCTCCTGGCGGGAGAAAAAATTCACCCCGCAGGAGAAGGCCGACCAGCTGCTCCCTGCTAATGACCCAGGGAAGTTTGCAAACTGATACTGTAAGCTGAAGTATCCGGTGTTTGCAAAATCCAGGAACCTATACCTGGAGAGGACTCTGAAGATCCCAGAAGAACTCCAGCAATACACCTCTGATCAGATCAAACAAAGAGGCTGGTTCTTTCTGGAGAGAAACCTGTCTGAGGTCAATGCATCTTGGGTAAGGGAATTCTACTATAATTACTTCAAGACTTCCCTAGATGCAGTGAACCTTAGAGAGAAGCATATTCTGGTCACTAAAGAGGCAATTGAAGATGTTCTGAAGCTTCTGCTTAAATCTGATCAGCCAGATGGTTATCAGAAAGCTGAGGAAGACATGTGCTTTCTGAAGTTTGATTGGGAGGCAGTAAAGGCCCGGATAGCCCTTGACCCGACCGTTCCTTGGATTATAGGTCAGAACACCACCATGCCCAAGGGAATCAAGCGGGCATACTTGAATGATGAGGCTTGGCTGTGGCATCAGATACTTAGCAACTTCATTATGCCGAGTACTCATGAGATAGATATACCTGCCGCTATGATCACCCTCCTATGGTGTGTGATGGAGGGTAAGGACCTGTATCTGTCACGCTTTATCCGGTTCTATATGGCCAAGGTCCACATCCGAGGTACTCTTCCCTTTCCATATTTGATCACACAGCTAGGCCGTCGAGCTGACGTGCCTTAGGAGGATGCTGATGAGAGGCCACCTGCTGCAGAATGCAAGAAGATTATCCCGTACAGCAGGAACTTTCTGGCCCTGGGCTACAGACCTCCGTTCCTCACTGCTCCTGGTGACACTGCCACACCATCTGCCGGCCCCTCTTCCTCTACAGCTACACCTGCCACCACCACTACATCTCCACCTGCTCCAGAGCCCATCTATCATCTAGTGCACCGCCTGTTTCGACGACTTGACTAGATGGAGCGTCGCAACAAGCGACGCTATGAGCACCTGAAGCTGATGATAGGATCTGGCGACATCCCCTCCGAGCCTGACACACCATCCGAGGCATCTGAGGAGGAGGCGGATGATCCCGAGGCAGAGACCCATCCACAGAGCAAGGCAGAGCAGGCAGGCACCCAGCAGGCAGCACACCATCAGGAGGCTCCGCCTCAGATTCAGGCTGTAGACCCTGAGATCCCTCTTCAGTCAACACCTCCTCCACAGCAGTCAGACCCTCAGATCACCACCACAGAGACTCCGGCCACACATCCTTCCGGTGATGACACCCCTTCACACCCTGCTTGAGTGAGCATCAGGGACAATGCTTCATTTTAAGTGTGGGGAGGTCGCCATCTCTGGCGTATCATTTTGGTGAACCACTACAGACCCTTCTTCCTTTATTTTGACTATTTTCTTGTATTTTTTTCTTTATTTTTCAGTACTTATACATTGCTATTTTCATGTATTTATACTATATTTCTGCATTTTGCATTTTTAGTTCATATTTTAGCCATTTAGTTTAGTTGCAATTCTAACTTATTAGTTATAGAAATTGTGGATTGATTAGTATAGTTTACCCTTTTTAGCATAAGATAACTCAAAATAGATTGAAAAGAAAAAGGAAGTAAACTAGATACTTTAACAGAATCAAAACAACCCACACCTTGTATATATGGCATTACATGTTAGTTAATTAAACAACATTTCATCAAGGAGAAATACTAGAACTTTAAAGCCACCTTAAGTTTTACATTGAGAATAATGGGAATTTTTAACTAAACATGCATGACATACATAAGTGATAAATGATTTTTGAGCTAGAGAACACATAGCCTGTGAGTTTTGAGCTTAATTGTATGGTTACATTTGATGCACGAATTGTGAATCACACTTTTCACAACGCGTACCACTTACCAGCAAGTGCACTGGGTCGTCCAAGTAATACCTTACATGAGTAAGGGTCGAATCCCACGGAGATTGTTGGTTTGAAGCAATCTATGGTTATCTTGTAAATCTTAGTCAGGAAGTCAGTTATGTTTATCAGTTGAATTGCGAATAACCAAGAGAGCATATTGAATCCTACTCAGAATACCACAGACAAGGTTTAGACTTTCCGGATTCTCATGAATGCCGCCATCAGTTCTAGCTTATACCACGAAGATTCTAATTAAGAGATCTAAGAGATACTCATTCAATCGGATATAGAACGGAGGTGGTTGTCAGGCACACGTTCATGGGTTGAGGAAGGTGATGAGTGTCACGAATCATCACCTTCATTACAGTTAAGCGTGAATGAACATCTTAGGTAGGAACAAGCGTGTTTGAATGGAAAATAGAAATACTTGCATTAATTCATCGAGACACAGCAGAGCTCCTCACCCCCATCAATGGAGTTTAGAGACTCATGCTGTCAAAGAGTACAAAGTTTAGATCTAAAATGTCATGAGATACAAAATAAGTCTCTAAAAGTTGTTTAAATACTAAACTAGTAGCCTAGGTTTACAGAAAATGAGTAAACTATATCAGATGGTGTAGAGATCCACTTCTGGGGCCCACTTGGTGTGTGCTGGGGCTGAGATTTAAGCAATTCACGTGCATAAGGCCATTTTGGGCGTTCAACGCTAGGTTTGGATCCATTTCTGGCGTTGAACTCCAACTTTTAATCCTTTTCTGGCGCTGGACGCCAGAATTGGGCAGAGAACTGGAGTTGAACACCAGTTTACATCGTCTATCCTTGAGCAAAGTATGGACTATTATATATTGCTGGAAATCCCTGGATGTCTACTTTCCAACGCAATTGGAAGCACGCCATTTCGAGTTCTGTAGCTCCAGAAAATCTACTTTGAGTGCAGGGAGGTCAGAATCCAACAGCATCAGCAGTCCTTTTTCAGCCTGAATCAGATTTTTGCTCAGCTCCCTCAATTTCAGCCAGAAAAATACCCGAAATTACAGAAAAACACACAACTCATAGTAAAGTCCAGAAATATGAATTTTTCCTAAAAACTAATGAAAATAAACTAAAAAATAACTAAAACACACTAAAAGCTATATGAAATTAACCCCAAAAAGCGTATAAAATATCCGCTCATCACAACACCAAACTTAAACTGTTGCTTGTCCTCAAGCAACTAGACAAATAAAATAGAAGACTAATAGGTTGAGAAGCAATAATATCTCAGAGTTTTTGAGTGAAGCTCAGATTCTAATTAGATGAGCGGGACTAGTAGCTTTTTGCTTCCGAACAGTTTTGGCATCTCACTTTATCCATTGAAGTTCAGAGTGATTGGCATCTATAAGAACTTAGAATTCAAATAGTGTTATTGATTCTCCTATTTCAGTATGATGAGTCTTGAACACAGCTATTTCATGAGTCTTGGCCGTGGCCCTAAGCACTTTGTTTTCCAGTATTACCACCGGATACATAAATGCCACAGACACATAATTGGGTGAACCCTTTGGATTGTGACTCAGCTTTGCTAAAGTCCCCAATTAGAGGTGTCCAGAGTTCTTAAGCACACTCTTCTTTCTGCTTTGGACCTTGACTTTAACCGCTCAGTCTCAAGTTTTCACTTGACACCTTCACGCCACAAGCACATGGTTAGGGACAGCTTGATTTAGCCGCTTAGGCCAGGATTTTATTCCCTTAGGCCCTCCTATCCACTGATGCTCAAAGCCTTGGGATCCTTTTTATTACCCTTGCCTTTTGATTTTAAGGGCTATTGGCTTTTTCTGCTTTTTTTTTTTGCTACTTTTTCTTGCTTCAAGAACATTTTTATGATTTTTCAGATTATCAATAACATGTCTCATGTTCATCATTCTTTCAAGAGCCAACATATTTAACAGTCTTAAACAACAAATTCAAAAATCCTTCTGTAACTCTGTGGACTTATACAAATGATTCCTCACCTTAGTGTCAGTGAACTTTATATCAACAAATAAAAATAAAAATAGGGCAAAATGCTTAGAGGATTGTTGCCCCATGGCTGGGTTGCCTCCCAGCAAGCACTTCTTTATTGTCTTTAGCTGGACCTTGCTGAGCTTTTAATCTAGCTTTAGCCTTGAGCATTCTTGCTCGATGTTGCCTTCAAGATAATGCTTGATTCTCTGTCCATTGACAATGAACTTCTTATCAGAATCAATATCTTGAAGCTCCACATAACCATATGGTGATACACTTGTAATCACGTATGGTCCCCTCCACCGGGATTTCAGTTTCCCGGGGAATAGCCTGAGTCTAGAGTTAAACAACAGAACCTTCTGTCCTGGTTCAAAGATTCTAAATGACAGCTTTCTGTCATGCCACTTTTTTTATTTTTCTTTATAAAGCTTGGCATTTTCGAAAGCTGTGAATCTGAATTCCTCTAGCTCATTTAGCTGGAGCAATCGTTTTTCTCCTGCTAATTTGGCATCAAAGTTTAGGAATCTGGTTGCCCAGTAGGCCTTATGTTCCAATTCCACGAGCAGGTGACATGCCTTACCATACACGAGTTGGTATGGGGAGGTCCCTATAGGGGTCTTGAATGCTGTTCTGTAAGCCCACAGAGCATCATCCAAGCTCCGTGCCCAATCCTTTCTACGGGTACTTACTGTCCGTTCCAGGATTCTCTTTAATTCTCTGTTAGAGACTTCAACTTGCCCATTAGTTTGTGGATGATATGGAGTAGCCACCTTATGGCGAATTCCATACCGAACCATGGCAGAGTAAAGCTAATTATTGCAGAAGTGAGTGCCCCCATCACTTGGCTGTTCGCTCACCTCCGAAATGGCCTCCATATTGTGATCCTTGGCAATGCCATAGGATCCTCTGTGCTTCTTCTCTAGGCACACACCTACGGATTATTCCGTCTGCACATCTCTTAAAGAGATAGGGTTCATCCCACAAGTAGTACTTTACATCAGTAATTAATTTCTTCTTTTGTATCCTGTTTTACTCCTTGGGTATGAACCTTGCAGCTTTATAGTTTGCAATATCGGCAAACCATGGTGTTTCCTGAATGGCAAATAAATGCTCATCCGAAAGGAAATTTCAGAGGCTCTTTCATGTCCTCTGAATCCTCTAAATCAGGCTGAACATCCTTAAAGATGTTTTCCAACTTTGATTCAAGACTCTCAGCCATGTTGATCTCTTCTACCAAAGAGTCAATAAGATCAACTTTCATGCAGTCTTTTGATGTGTCTGGATGCTGCATGGCTTTGACAGCGTTCAATTGGTTTATGAATGGTAAAGGAAAATGATCCTTTCTGGTGACTGTATTGAGCCTTCTGTAGTCAATACACATGCGCCACCCTGTAACCATCAGCAAGTTGGAGACATATCCGGGTTGGTTTAACTTCTTCAGTTAAGCCAAGCTTTCTGATAGTGGATGCAGGTATTAGGTTGATGCTTGCCCCAAGATCGCATAAAGCTGTCTTGGTGCAATTACCTTCTAATATGCATGGTATCAGAAAACTCCCAGGGTCTTTAAGCTTTTCAGAAAAGCTCTTCAGAATGACTGTACTGCATTCTTCAGTGAGGAGAACTCTTTCTGTTTCTCTCCAATCCTTTTTATGACTCAAGATCTCTTTCATGAACTTGGCATAAGAAGGTATTTGCTCAAGTGCTTCTGCAAATGGAATCTTTATTTCAAGAGTCCTGAGATCATCTGCAAAGCGAGCAAATTGCTTATCCTGCTCCTCTTTCCGGAGTTTTTGAGGATAAGGTATCTTGGCTTTATATTCTTCAACCTTAGTTGCTGTAGATTTACTGCCTATAGAAGTGGTTGAAGAAGCCTTTTTAGAGGGGTTGTTATCAGCATTTGTGTGTGTCTGATCCCTCACTGGCAATTGAGTGCCAGAGTTAGAAACTGGAGTGACGTTAGATGCCAACTCCTTCTCTGTTCCTGGCGTCTGAACGCCAGGATTGTGCCCATTTTGGGCGTTCAGCACCAGATCCTGCCCATTTTGGGCATTCAACGCCAGATCCTTGCCCATTTCTGGCGTTGAACGCCAATCCTGCTTTGTTTCTGGCGTTGAACGCCAATTTTGGCCATAATCTGGGCGTTCAGCGCCAGCCTTCCACCAATTTTCTGGCGTTTTAGCGCCAGAATTATTTTTCCTTGGGCTCTTACTGTCCTCAGGTGAATCTTGGGTGGTTTGCTCATTTCTTGGCTTTTTGCTGCCTTGAGGTGGGATATTTAATGTTTTCCCACTTCTTAGTTGAACTGCTTGGCATTCTTCTGTTATTTGTCTTGATAGTTGTTGCTTTGTTTGCTTAAACTGTTCATCCATATGTATATTAGCCATCCTTGTCTCTTGTAGTCTATCTTTGAATTCGGCTAACTGCTTTGTTAGAAAGTCTAATTGCTGATTGAATTCAGCAGCTTGTTTTACAAGACTGAGTTCAGCAGTTACTGTTTTAACCTCTTCTTTCATGGAAGGGTCACTGCTTAGGTACAGATGCTGATTCCTGGCAACTGTATCAATGAGCTCTTGAGCCTCTTCAATTATCTTTCTCATGTGGATAGATCCACCAGCTGAGTAATCTAGAGATATCTGAGCTCCTTCAGCAAGCCCATAATAGAAGATGTCTAACTGAACCCACTCTGAAAACATTTTAGAGGGGCATTTTCTTAGCATCTCTCTGTATCTCTCCCAGGCATCATAAAGAGATTCATTATCTCCTTGTTTAAAGCCTTGGATGTCCAGCCTTAGCTGTGTCATCCGTTTTGGGGGAAAGTATTGATTCAGGAATTTTTCTGTCAGCTGTTTCCATGTCCTTATGCTGGCCTTAGGTTGGTTATTTAACCACCTCTTAGCTTGATCTTTCACAGCAAATGAAAATAGTAATAGTCTATAGACATCCTGATCTATTTCCTTATCATGTACTGTGTCAGCAATTTGTAAAAACTGTGCCGGAAACTCTGTAGGTTCTTCCTGTGGAAGACCGGAATACTGGCAATTTTGCTGCACCATGATAATGAGCTGAGGATTCAACTCAAAGCTACTGACTCCAATGGAGGGTATGCAGATACTACTCCCATATGAAGCAGTAGATGGGTTAGAATATGACCCCAGAGTCCTCCTGGACTGTTCATTTCCGCTTATGTCCATGATGGAGAAAGGGAGATGATGTAAAATAGAGAAAATATTTTTATTTATTTATTTATTTATTTATTTCGAAATCAAAATAAATCAAAATAAAATAAATAAAAATGAGTGAAAGATTTTCGAAAAAGTGAGGAGAGAGAAAGTGGTTAAGAGATTTTGAAAAGGATATGATGATTTTTGAAAAAGGTTTTAAATTTTGAAATAAAAATTTGAATTTTAGAAATAGATTTCGAAAAAGATGCTTTAAAATAGAGAGAAAAGATATTTTTGAATTTTAAGAAGAGAGAGAAAAACAATAAGATAGCACAAGATTTAAAATTTTTAGCTCTAATGCTCCTTGTTTTCGAAAATTTTTTGGAGGAAAAACACTAAGGAACACCAAACTTAAAAATTTTAAGATCAAGACACAAGGAAAACTCAAGAACACTTTGAAGATTCACAAGAACACAAGAACACGAAGGAAGAACACCAAACTTAAAATTTTTAGAAAACCAAACTAAAATTTTCGAAAAACACAGAGAAATCAACAAGAAAACACCAAACTTAAAATTTGGCACAGGATTTAATAGAAAAATTATTTTTGAAAAAGATTTTAACAAGAATATAAGGATTCTAAAGTTTTAGCACGACAATAATACGAGACTCTAAACAAAAAGAGAAATTTTTCCTAATCTAAGCAACAAAATAAACCGTTAGTTGTCCAAACACGAACAATCCCCGGCAACGGCGCCAAAAACTTGATGCACGAATTGTGAATCACACTTTTCACAACGCGTACCACTTACCAGCAAGTGCACTGGGTCGTCCAAGTAATACCTTACGTGAGTAAGGGTCGAATCCCACGGAGATTGTTGGTTTGAAGCAATCTATGGTTATCTTGTAAATCTTAGTCAGGAAGTCAGTTATGTTTATCAGTTGAATTGCGAATAACCAAGAGAGCATAAATTAAAGGTTACTTGTTATGCAGTAATGGAGAATATGTTGGAGTTTTGGAGATGCTTTGTCTTCTGAATCTCTGCTTTCCTCTGTCTTCTGATTCACGCATGCACGTCCTCCCATGGCAAGCTGTATATAGGGGGTCACCGTCGTCAATGGCTACATCCCATCCTGTCAGTGAAGAATATGCTCACATGCTCTGTCACAGCACGGCTAATCATCTGTCGGTTCTCGATCATACTGGAATAGGATTCTTTATCCTTTTGCGTCTGTCACTAACGCCCAGC
>NC_029788.2:81540337-81575172 GCF_000816755.2 Arachis ipaensis | reverse complement strand
GGAATACCACAGACAAGGTTTAGACTTTCCGGATTCTCATGAATGCCGCCATCAGTTCTAGCTTATACCACGAAGATTCTAATTAAGAGATCTAAGAGATACTCATTCAATCGGATATAGAACGGAGGTGGTTGTCAGGCACACGTTCATGGGTTGAGGAAGGTGATGAGTGTCATGAATCATCACCTTCATCATAGTTAAGCGCGAATGAACATCTTAGGTAGGAACAAGCGTGTTTGAATGGAAAACAGAAATACTTGCATTAATTCATCGAGACACAGCAGAGCTCCTCTCCCCCAACAATGGAGTTTAGAGACTCATGCCGTCAAAGAGTACAAAGTTTAGATATAAAATGTCATGAGATACAAAATAAGTCTCTAAAAGTTGTTTAAATACTAAACTAGTAGTCTAGGTTTACAGAAAATGAGTAAACTATATCAGATGGTGTAAAGATCTACTTCTGGGGCCCACTTGGTGTGTGCTGGGGCTGAGATTTAAGCAATTCACGTGCATAAAGCCATTTTGGGCGTTCAACGCCAGGTTTGGATCCATTTCTGGCGTTGAACTCCAACTTTTAATCCTTTTCTGGCGCTGAACGCCAGAATTGGGCAAAGAACTGGCGTTGAACGCCACATTCAAACCATAATTTTTATTCCTGTGTGTTCTGCCCTTCTTTTATATTCTGGTGTTCTTTACTTTGTTTTAATCTATATGTCCGATTATAGAATAGAAATACATACCAAGAGAATGATTGAGGTCATTATTTGATTTTAGCTTACTTATCCCAAAATAGCCTACCCTTTACATCACCCTTGTTAGCCCCTTGAGCCTGTAAATCCCCTTTTATTCTATCAGCCACATTACTAGCCTTAAGCAGAAAGGCAAAATAAAAATCCCAAGTTGAATCCTTGGTTAGCTTAAGATAGGAAGTATGTATGATTTAAATGTGGGAAAACCTATTGGGAACATGGATGATAAAAACAAAAGGTAGAAAAGTTGAAAAGAATAAAATAACTCAAATAAAAAGTTTTGGAAAGCATGCTCATGTAAAATCAAAATAATTGAATTACCATGTGCAATAAAAAAAAGTGTTATGAATAAAGGGGACACAAAAAGAATTCTCCAATTATGAAATAAAGCAATGCACATGGGATAAAAATAAATATTGAGATATGAGCATGTAACATCAAAAGTGAGATTATATGGAAAGTAGGTAAAGAAGCTTTGATTTAGAAAGTATGTATGTTAGGTGAGATCTTAGTCTAATTAAGGATTCACTTATTAGCTCACTTAGCCTTATACATATACCCTTACCTTTACCTTGGCCCCATTACAACCTTACTTAAGACCTCATGAATTTTGGTATGACTATATTCTATAATTGTTGATTGGTTAGATGAAGAACAAAGTTATAGAAAGTAAGAATAAAAAGAAGAATAGAGTGATTAACCCAATAAACACTGAGTGATTAGAGAGTAAACACAAAATCCAGTGAGGATTCAATAGCTCATTAACATATATCTCTGCTTAAATTATTAATTATCTTGCAAGTTTTTAAAATGTTTTTCTCTCCCATCTCAATTGTAAAGGCACTTTATCACTATCTAAGGCTTGGCTATATATATATATATATATACATGACTCCTTGAGAATGTGAATTAATTTAACTACATGCAAGCTTTATATTCAAGTGAATAAAAAATTAGAATTGCATGATGCATCATTCATCTAGGTAGTTGCATTTAGATTAAATTGCATTGCATGACATTCTACCACTTTAACCCTACTTTTTACCTTGGATTTAGCATGAGGACATGCTATTGTTTAAGTGTGGGGAGGTTGATAAACCCATATTTTATGATATATTTTGTGCTTAATTTGAGTGATTTATCCAATCCTTCACCCACTTATTCATATTAATTGCACGGTTTTACTTCTCCTTCCTTATTATGTGATGTATGTGAAAAATATGTTTCCTATGCTTAAAATTAATTATTTTAATTACCTTTATTATCATTCGATGTCGTGATTAGTGTGTTGAGTAGTTTCAGATCTTCTAAGGCAGGAATGACTCAAAGGATGGAAAGGAAACATACAAAAAATGGAAGGAAAGCACAAAACGGAGTTTTTGGAGAAACTGGCATCCATGCGATCGCATGGGCGACGCGGACGCATGCCAAGAGTGAATCAACAACGACACGGCCGCATGACTGACGCGACTGCGTGACAAGAAAAGCTCCGAATGACGCGACCGCGTGACAGAAGCCACGCACCAGAAATTGCAGAAAACACTCCCAGCGATTTCTGAAGCCCTTTTTGGCCCAAATCCAAGTCTAGAAGGCATAGACCAGAGGTTATGAAGTGTGGGAATACATCCATTCAAAGAGAGCTCGCCAATTTAGTTACTTCTCATGATTTAGATTTAGTTTTGAGAGAGGTTCTCTCCTCTCTCTCTCTCTCTTAGGATTTAGGATTTCTCTTAGTTTTAGGAGTGACTCTCGATCCCAGGTTTAATGTTCCTTTACTTTAAGCTTCCCTTTTACTTTTATTCATTCCATTACTTTAGTTGATTATTTACTTTTGCCATTTAATTTATGAATTCTTCTATGTTCCAGATTATTTGAAATAATGTTAATTGAGGTATTTCAGTTTATTATTGCTTTCTTTTATTCATGTCACCATTGCTTTCAATCTGAAGACATTTTTATTCCAGCAAATTTACTTTTTCCCTTTTGGTCTTGGTTAAGAAATCAGTAACTCAGGAGTTATCTTAGCTCAACATAATTGATAATTGTTATCTTTGCTAATTGAATTGACTTTCAATAATCCCAATCTTTTCTTAGGAAATAAATAGGATTCGAAGGTCAAACTAATTAATCCCTTGACTTTCCTTTGCTTTAGCAAAGGTTAACTAAGTGGAATTAAGATTCAATCTTCTTTATTGTTGAGAAGGGTAACTAATTTGGACTTCCAATTTCTCATCCCTTGCCAAAGGTTTGCTTTACAGTATTTATTTATTTTAATTGCTATTTAAATTATTTGTCATATTTGTTCCTCATTCTTGAAACCCCGAATTTACAATCTCCATAACCAATAATAAGAACATACTTCCCTGCAGTTCCTTGAGAAGACGACCCGAGGTTTGAATACTTCGGTTAACAATTTATTTAGGGGTTTGTTACTTGTGACAACCAAAACGTTTGTATGAAAGGACTTTTGAAGGTTTAGAAACTATACTTGCAACGAGGATTTATCCGCAATTTTCTAGACCACGCAAAAGTTCCTCTCGTCAGTACTACCACCCTCCGATGACAAAGGATCAGCCTCATCATCAAGTCCAACAAGTCGGACACGGCGGCTCCGGCCACTACCCACAAGTCGGACACATCGGCGCCGACCACCACAGCAGATCTCATCCGAGATCGACCTTCAGTTTCAGGTAGCCCTCGGAACACTAACCGTTGGACTGTCCCTCTGTCATGCATCCCCAACTCGAGTTATACTCAACATAAATCATAATTCATATCCAAAACCCTCACTGGTGTATATTCACGGGGGCGAGCTCATCCAGAACTTTCACAGTGTCCGGCCACACTTACGACATAGGGTCAGCAGAGTTTCGAGTCTCCACCTGGAGTACGTGGTGGTTAGCCACTCTTTCACCCAGGGAAACTCGTATCTTAAAGTGGAAGTTCAGCATTCACATTTCATTCAATAAGCATATAAAGCACTTCTACCGCCATCCTCCGTATCTCATATAATCATCCTTGATCATCATTGATCATTAATTTTCCCCTTTCTTCATTCACAAGTTACCACATCCCCTAGCTCCTTTCTCATCGCTAGGCATATCATAATGATTTAATACATAAGGGGTGAGATCAGAGGCTTAGAAGTATGAAATTTGGCTTTTAAAACTCAAAAATCAACTTTGGGACGAAAACAGGGTCACGCATGCGCGTGGGCGCGCATCACCCACGCGCATGCGTGGAAAGCCACAAATCATCATGACGCGTATACGTTGCCCACTCGCACACGTGCATGTAATAAAAGCCAAGGGACGCTTGCGCGTCAGCCGTGCGTACGCGTGGGTGCGTTTTGTGCCCCACGCACAAAACCAGCCCAAGTCCCGCACAACTCTCGGGAATTTGGCTGGGCACTTGAAATATCACATCGACGCGTACGCGTCGGCCATGCGTATGCGTGGGGAGTGAAAATCTAAAAACGACGCGTACGCATCGACCATGCCTACGCGTGGGTGGGCGTTCTGTCAAAATTTTTACTAAGTTAAAAAACTGTATAATTCACAGTTTCAAACCCCAATCTTCTGACAGCATAACTTCTTCGTTTTAAATCATTTTTCACCCGTTCTTCAAATAGCATAAACATCTCGGATCCAATTTCGTTTCTAAACAAGTTTGGCACAAATCGGGGATCCGAAGTTCAAGTTATGCTCCGTCAAAATATGCCCAAAAACCACATTTTTATACAAAACCACAAAGTACCATTTTCAAAACAAACAAATTTCAACCCTTTTCAAAACCAATAAAAACATACCAAAAATCAACATCAAGCCTCTTCAATTCATATATTGACATTTTTACTAAAACCACAAACCATCATCCCATCATTTTAACCCATTTCACTCAAATTGCTCAATTTCAAACACATTTCCATGTCATATACTCTACCTCACCCCAATTTCCAACAACACCATTTCCAATCAATCATTATTACATATAACCAATATCACCCTCACCATCAACATGGTTTTACCACAATTCAACATCAATCAATCATTAAGCATATATCAAACATGCATATCTCTCATACATCATACCTTCAAAACATCAATATTCATAATCACATATATGACCACAATATATTTAAACCATTCAACAATATCAACAATTCAATTTCTATCTTAGGGCCTCTAGCCTAAGTTTTCACACCATATTACGTTTTAGCTATAGGAAACCGAGACCATAACTTAGCCGATTTCTCCGCTCAACCGGAGCACTTCCAAATCACTTGTCCACAAGCTCTCAAGGTCTCAACACCTCCAAGGACAGATTTTTTGCACACCAAAGCCCTTTTTCAAGCTTTTCAAAATCCCAATCAAGCTCCAATATTCATATACACACTACCTAAGCCACAATTATCATACCCAAACACAATATCTCAATACCTAAACATCATAAAACAATAAATTACACTAGGATTGAGAATCTTACCACACCCAAGGTTCAAGGAGATAAGATTAATCTTCTCCTTCAAGAGAGTTGGGTCCTATAACATCAAAGAGCCCAAAATCTCAACACTTTTCTCTATGAAATTCGAAATAAGGGATGAAGAACTGAGATAAACTCGTGGCTTACCTCAAGAATAAAGTAGTGAATTTTGTAGAGCTCTTCACCGTTAATGCGTGGCCGCATACAATGCAGCAATCGGAACTCTAGATCAAAAGTTATGGTAGTTTGAAGATCAAGCAAGGGTTAGAACTTGAGAGAGTATTCTTCCTTTCCCTTTCACCATTTTCAGCATGTTCTTAGTGTTAGTGAGGAGAGAGAGTGCTGAAATAAGGGTTTTAGGTTTAGATAGGCCTAATATGGGTCTGGTTGGCCCGGTTTGGTCCGTTCGGTCCAATCTTGGTCCAATTTCTATAAAATTGGTATCGAAATTTTCGTCTCAATCTCCTCTATCATATTAAGCCATAAAAATTATATTTTTAGCCTTCTAGAATAAATTCTAATTTATGGGTTAATTAGTCATTAATTAATCGGGTTTTACATCAGCTGTGGTTCTTTTAATGATTTTGGGACTGTTTTGATATGATATTTTTGAGGAAATTGATGAGATTTGGTATTTGAAAGATTAAATTAAAAGTTGAGGAAAATCAATAACCGAAAGACTCAAAAATGGATTAAATTACGAGTAATATTTTGAAAGAAAATGACTAAGGATTTCGGTTTTGGTATAAAAGAAAGATTGGTAATTACATTTTATTTTTGAAGAGTAATATTATATTTGTATATAAAAAATTGAGGTACAGTTTATAATTATATAAGATTCTGGGTATTTTGGGTAATAAATAAAGTACGAGAATAAAAATGGATATTTTATAAAAGTTCAGGGTTATTTTTATAAATATAAAAATAAGTGAGGGTTTCAAATATAATCTTATAAAATATTAAGGTTAAAAATAGAATATTAAAAAGTTCATGATTTAAAAAGTAATTAATAAAAGTTTAAAAATAAGGTTTTATAAACTAAGTTTTAAGAAAAGATATATATTTATATATNNNNGACGAGGGAATAATGTGAAGATAAATTATATTGTGAAATGATAAGAAAGAAGAGAAAAAAAGAAAGAACGAAAAGAAAATGAGATAAGTAAAGATATGGTGGTGAGCCCACTGACATTCGCTTTTCAGAGATACATCGGCCACTCCAGGGGATGGTCGCACCTGTAAAACAGAGGTTGCTTACAGAGATTATGACACTGGAAGCCAAACTCAGACAAAAGTTATTGAGTTAAGTGAAAATATAATTCAATAAATAACCAAGAACCAAAGAATTAAAAGAATCTAAAGAACCTCTGCCACAGGAGAGCAGAAGGGCAGGAATGAAAGAATGTATTAATTAAAGGGATCTCTACCGCAGTAGAGTATAGAGCAAAGATTGAAAAGAAATTGAATGCTGTTTGGGCCAAAGGCTGTGATTGGAAGGACCAGCGGTAAGCTTTGGTTAAAATGGTTTCTTTGCAAGCGGTGAAATATATGAAATGTCATTTTGCGTGAAATTTTTGTAAGGAAAAATATGAGTTTTAAATTTGGATAATGAACTTAACTCCTAACTCCGACCCTACTAAGAACTCCCCAATTCTTACCCCCTATCTTCACCTCTTTTAGCTACAGGTGCAAAGGCTTATTGCAAAGCTACAGGAGCACAGAGGAATATGTTTACGAGTTGAGTTGTTAGAATTTATTTTCCCTTCGCCTTACTAGTTAGAGTTTTATTCAGAGGGGTAGGTTCAGTAATTATTTTTGTATGTAATACTACAATGTATTATCAATATTAAGTATGTGAATATGTGGTTGTTTGTTCTTGTTAGAGAAGTTATAAGTTTTATTAAAACCATCGATAGATTTACGCGTAAAGGCTCAATATTAAATAGATAATAAAAAGAATTAGGTTAGTAACGCCTTCCTTTTGGTACGATCATGAAGTGCTAAAAGTTAGGGTATTATAATTATGATATAATATTATATATAATTTTTATATTGACAATTAAATTTTACTTTTTTAAAAATATTGTCATTATTGAAGAGTAACTAATGTTTATAATAATCTAAAATTAAGAAAATAAAAAATATAAGATATTATTACTTTGAATTTTTTGAGGTATGAACCTTAAAGTAAATATATATGACTATAATTAATTATCATAATTAGAAACCTTTATTTTATTTCGATTTTTAACATGTTTTTCTTAAATTTTATTTTTTTATTGATTACTATTTTGTTAATTTGTACCCAGGATAAGCATATCATAAAAAAATTTTATAAAAATTATGGTAAAATTATTTTTTTTAAGTTTTCAATATATTGAATACATTAAAAATATTAAAAAGTCTCTATTATTATATTTTTAAAAAAATTCGCCAAATCCACACTACTAAATATGTAGGTTTTGCCCAAAAAAAAATTATTAAATAAAAAAATAATTAATATTATAAAATTTAATAATTATACAATTTTTAAATATTTTTTATTTTTTCTAAAGTTATTTAAACTTATCAACATTTAAGTTGTTTATACATTATTTTTTTAAAATATTATGATTTCACAGTTATGATATGTAATTGATGGTAATCAGTGGCTAAGAGAAGGGGGTTGAATCTTAGCCCCTTTTTGCTGAGTGATACTTTCTGACCTTTGAAATAGCTTCAGGAGATTTTTCTTATTTTTGTCTCGTACTTAGTCAAGAGACATTTTCATTTTGTCTCGTAACCAAATAGGAGATATTTCTCAGTTTTGTCTCCTACACAACAGAATCAGAAAATGGAGTAGAAGAGAGAGAGAGAGAGAGAGAGAATCACACCATGAAGTATCCTGGTTCAATTGCCAAGTACAATGCAGCCTACATCCAGTCTCCATCACAACAATGATGGAATTTCACTATAATCATCTTGATTACAAACACCAATTCTCCCTAGGAACTACCCTTCCTATCCGGGACAAGTCTAAAATCTATCCCCAACCCTAAACTTGACTTGGTCACCTACCAAGCTTTCAAATGCTAAGTGCTAACCTAACTTGCAAGGGGATTCCCACAGAATCATGAAACACAACACAGATGTACAAAGGACCTCTAAGACATCTATGGCTTTTTTTTTATTTTGTATACTCTGTCTTTTTTCGCTCTATGGCTTTTTCATAAAAACCTCACTGTTTGCCTTTTTCCATGAGACTCAAAACAGACAAAACTAAATAGAAAAATACAACATGAAACACATTGAAGGAGAAGAACTTCTGTTAGTTTGGGTAGCTATGAGAACTCTGTGCTTTCACTCTTTTTTTCTCCTTGCCTCAAGCCTTGGATGTTCACCCTTATTATAGAAGGAGAAGCCTCCAAGGTTGAAACGGTTGAACCGAGCCAACTTCTTCTTCTTCAAACATAAAATCGGTTCGGACAGAGAGAGGAGAGAGGAAACCGAATGCAAAAACCAACATGCAATTACCTTACTCTCATCCCAACTCATCAAGCTTCATCAATATGAGCCTTCCATCTTGACTTGATCCCCAAGAAGGATTTCTGACCCTTGATGAACCCTTGATCCTTGACAGCTCCATCTGCTCTATCTTCTGCTTCTTCCCCATGTAGCTACAGTAGCTACCTCATGTGATGGATGAATGAAAAGTAGAGACGAGCCATATCCCATGGATCTTCTTCTCTGACCGAAACTGATCTTCAACCATTTTTAGGCATGGTGATCTTGAGACTTCTTCACTACATCTTACTATATGTGGTAAAGATCTCAGCCACACCTTACTGTAGATCTTCTTTTTGCTAATGCCATCATCACAATAGCCCTTTTCTTACTTCTAGCTTGTTCTTCCTTCATCTGATAGCTTGTTCTTCCTTCCATCTTCCTCTGATGGATGTGACCAAAACTGAAGAGAGAGAAGAGAGAGAAGAGAAAAGAAAAGCTTTCGAAGTAATGAGTGAAATCAATTAAAATCAATTAAAATCAACTTTCCATGCTTTTTGCCTAGTAACGTGTAAAACTCATTTAATGCCATCAAATCACTTGCATTTTCTCTTTCATGTTACCAAGGCAATTAAAGCTAGTTCATAAAATTTGAATTCCATAAAAAAGGAGTGTGGGTAACCGAAACTAATCAAGCAAAGCTCCTTCCTTCTTTCTTTTCAATTCGGACCAAGCTAGTTGGTCTTGCAACAAGGATTTAATTTTGGGCTTGCTCAACAAAATCCTGACCCAACAAGCATAGCAATAATTCAGCCACATATTTTTAAATATTTTTGCACAAGGCTGATTATATTTGCCAATCATTTTGGGCTTCAAGTTTGCCTAATGACCAAAGTCTGCAAACAACAAAATTATTAATTAACAAATGTGAGTTAAAATTCAAATTAATAATTTTGTAATTAATTATTTTAATAATGTTTGATCATCATCAAATTAATTTGGAGTTTTCCAAACTCATCAATCTCCCCCTTGATGACAAACATTATTAAAAAATGAAATGAAAAGAGTAAGGATTAAGAGTACTCCCTTTGAAGATTTGGAATCCTCCCCCTTTCCAAATGTTACATAGCTCCCCCTTTATATGTGCCATTTTATTAAAGGAAGCATTACATGTAACATTCTTAAAACCAAGCTTAAAGCCATAATGTATTCAACATATGGAATATTAAATCATGTTGAACAACTTGATTTTTGAGCAGAAGTGACATGCTAATCACAACCTGATTTGTTATCATCTAATGATTTTTTGCTCAATAAAAAAACAGAGTACTTTCAAAAACGCACAGCAACAGAAATCAACATTTTAAATCAACGTGTTCACAATTATTTTCTGCCAAGTAACATTTTTGTCAAAACAACACAATAACTCATGTTTTATGAAGCATTTTCTGAGATATAGAGTTGTCAACAAAAATTCATAAAAATTGGTAGATTGGAAAATATCAGAGCACAGTCAAAATATCACAGCCAAATTCAAAACATGATAATGTAGAAACCAGAGCATAAATCATTAATCATGAAAATAAGATTGGAACACACGCACAAGGGTAATCATTAATCAAATTAATTTCAGCCCCCTATTTTTCAATTTTTCTCAACTTTCCTCCCCCTTTTGTCATCAATGGGGATCCTGCAAAACAAATGAAAATAACATACCAACAGCAGAATATTTTGTTTTTACCAAAACACAATGGTCCAGAGTATCCAAGTACAGTTAACTATCAGTTACAAAATATCAGAAAAAGAGCAAACAAACAGAAACATAGTTCAAAGAGCAGCTAATAGCATATCAATCATCAGAGAGATTAAAATCTGAGCCAAGGGATTCATTGTCCTCATCTACAGCAGCCATGTCTTTCTCAAAACTCTTAAGCAGCAGGTTAACTCTTTCATTGCATTTTGTCCAAGCTTTCTTATTTTCATATGCCTGCTTGCGAGCTTCTTTGTATGAGTGTACCATCAGATTTGACATATTTGAAAATTTAGTTAGAACGTCCTTGATGGATTTAGCAAACTTTGTTGGCTCAGAAGGACGACTTTCAAGATCACTTTCTAAAGATACAGAGGGCACAGAGCATTTTCCTTTGTTACTTTTCACGGGTCCAGAGACTCCTCCTCCTTTGATGGTGGAAACCTTATTTTCTACATGCTCATTAGTTAAATCAACATGAAAATGTTCAAATATGCTTGTAAGAAAAATGCCATAAGGCAGATTTACCTTCTTGTCACTGCGTACACATTCCCACATGTGACGCACCATTAAATAAGCAAATGAAATAGGAGAAGAAGTAAGGATTG
This sequence comes from Arachis ipaensis, assembly GCF_000816755.2. Taxonomy (NCBI): domain Eukaryota; kingdom Viridiplantae; phylum Streptophyta; class Magnoliopsida; order Fabales; family Fabaceae; genus Arachis; species Arachis ipaensis. Next base: position 81,564,100 of record NC_029788.2, on the reverse strand, counting down.
CAAAAAAAAACTAATGTATCACAAACAGTTACTCTTTGGTAGGAACCACTCTGAGGCATCAAAATATGATTGATGATTCTGTGAAGTAGCGCTCTTATAGGACCAAGAGCCTTATGCGTCAGAATCGTTCCATCTAGTGCAGAGAAATTTTCACAAGTCTGATTCAGGGCAATCTGATAAGAGATCCTAACTTGCGAATCCCACTTTCCACTCATGTAGGTAGTTGCTCCTTCATCAGTATGTCCTAATGCAGCGTTGATGGTTTCTCTGTTCAGAGATAAGTGACCCTCTTGACATATGAGTGGATTGCTCCATCAAGGTACACAATGTTCGCATAGAATTCGCGAACCAAGGATGGATAAACAGGCTTCTGAATGTTGAATAAAGAACCACTTTAGATTATCAAACAGAGTGGCAAAGTTGATGCCTTTTGCAGTTAGTGTCTCCAAATTCACTATGTGAAAGGCACATAGGTGACGTTTAGCCAGAACTTGATTATGGAACTCACAGGCAGCACATGAGTTGAATCTGCTCGAATCAAAGTTAGAATAGCCCTTGTTGAACTTGTTTTTGAAATCAAGAGATTCCAAGTTCGGCGGTTCCCTAGTGTTGCGGAGAGTATAGCCTTTTGAATGTTGAGAACTACGGCCAGAGGAGTGAGGAGTGGATCGTCGTGGTGGTGGTGAGGCAGTTGGAGATAACTGGGAAGCTTCTTCGTCTTCGGCCATAGGCCCCTTTTCCTTTTCTGGCTTCTTGCGAGAAGAAGATTTTTTATGAATGACCTTTTTTCTCATGGCTTCAGCTATGTGGGAAGAAGGGGATGAAGATGAAGTAGAATGTATGTGAATATGAGTGTGTGTTTGAGGAGTAGAAGAGAATGGAGGATTTTAGAGTGTGGAGCTCGGCTACTTCTTTTAGGAGCCACCTTCTTTTTCATGATATGAAAGTGAAGAAGGGAGTGAGAAGATGAAAGGATGGCCGAAGGGATTGGAGAGTGGTGGGAGGTTACAATAGCATTTAATGCTGAGTGGAGAGAGGATTAAGTGAGTAATGGACCATTAATGACACGGTTATCAACAAGGAAGGTTTTTAAATTAAAAAATGAGAGATTTGTTCCTTGAATCAAGGGAAGAGGTAGGGGAAAAGATTATGATTTGACAAGAACTCCTTTCCACAAGATATGATGTGACAACTTTCCAAAAAATATTATTTAAAAAAATGAAGAACTCAAAATGGGCCAGAGTCATGGATAAGGTCAAAGAAGATTTGGTTGGGCCCAAGATCATTAACATCAGATTCAGTCTCCCCTTGTATCATGGCCTGTTCATCACGTCCTCAAATTAGTCTCCTCCTTTCCTACGAGACAAAACCAACAAATTCATCAAAAGTTATAATTTATCAACAGAATTTAAATCCAACATACCCAAACTGTTCCTTAATGAACAGAACCTATCTTCACACAAAGGTTTGGTGAATATATCAGCAAGTTGTTCTTCGGATTTCACAAATTGAATATTAATTGTACCTTTTTGCACATGTTTTCTAATAAAATGATATCTAATTTCAATGTGTTTAGTTCTAGAGTGCAGAACAAGATTTTTAGAGATGTTTATAGCACTCATATTATCACAAAACAAAGCTATGCTATTGATTTTCAATTTATAATCCTCTAACTGAGTTTTTAACCAAATTAATTGAGAACAACACGCAGAGACAGATATGTATTTAGCTTCAGCTGTAGATAGAGCAATTGTGGCTTGTTTCTTGCTTGACCACATGTTTAGTGAGCTTCCAAGGAAGTAACACATTCCGGATGTGCTCTTTCTATCCACCTGATCTCCCGCATAATCTGCATCACAAAACCCTACTACACAAAAGTCATCAGATTTAGGATACCATAAGCCATAATCACATGTTACCTTAATGTATCTAATGATTCTTTTGACGACCGAAAGATGGGATTCTTTTGGGTGAGATTGAAATCTTGAACATACACCCACACTTTGGACAATATCCGGCCTAGAAGAAGTAAGATACATAAGTGAGCCAATCATTCCTCTATACCGTGTTTCATCCACATCTTTGCCAATCTCATCCTTTTCAAGTTTAGTATTTGGATGCATAGGTTTGGAATTTTCTAGACCAAATTTCTTGATTAATTCTTTTGCATATTTTCCTTGGTGAATAAAAATGCCACTAGGAGTTTGTTTAATTTGGAGACCAAGAAAGAATGTTAGTTCTCCCATTAAACTCATTTCAAACTCACTAGTCATGAGTTTTCCAAACTCTTCACACAAGAATTCATTGGCCGATCCAAACACTATATCATCCACATAAACTTGAACGAGGAGAATATCATCATTAGATACTTTAATAAATAAAGTAGTATTAGTGGTACCCCTTTGAAAGTGATTTTCCAATAAGAAGGCACTAAGCCTTTCATACCAAGCTCTTGGAGCTTGCCTAAGGCCATAAAGAGCCTTTGAAAGTTTGAAAACATGATTTGAAAATTTTTTATTTTCAAAATCGGGGGGTTGTGCCACAAACACTTTTCTATCTATAAAGCCATTAAGAAAAGCACATTTAACATCTATTTGGAATATTCTAAAACCCTTATGGGCAGCATAGGCAAGAAGCAACCTAATTGCTTCCATTCTTGCTACCGGAGGAAAAGACTCATCAAAATCAATACATTTTTATTGATCGTAACCTTGGGCCACTAATCTAGCCTTGTTTCGAACAACACTACCATCCTCTCCCAATTTATTTTTAAAGATCCACTTTGTACCGGTTACCTTCTTACCATTTGGATTGGGTACAAGTGTCCAAACCTCATTCTTGTCGAATTGAGCTAGCTCTTCTTCCATGGCTTTGACCCAAGAGGGGACTTCAAGAGCTTGCTTCATATTGATAGGCTCCATTTGGGACAAGAAAGCAATATTGCTTTGTTCAGCTTGCTTCTTGGTTGAGGATCTTGTTGTTACACCTTGGGAAGGATCACCAATGATAAAATCATGGGAATAACCCTTCAAGGACTTCCATTCTCTTGGCTTTCGAAGTAAGGTTTTGTCTTGATGAGCTTCAGCAGACTGTTCTGTTCCGGATTCTCTGACTGGTTCAGGAGACAAAACTGAAATGTCTCCTTCATCATGATGAGACAAATCTGGACGGACAGGTTCTTCACTTGGGACAGCATTGGGGCTTTCTTGACTTGGTTGATGGTTCATATCAGCTTTACTACCTGTATCATCATCTAAAAGGGCACTGGGAATTGAATTAGTATCACAAAAAGACACATGTATGGATTCTTCTATGGTTCTATGTTCCTTGAGGTAAATTCTAAATGCTTTGTTAGTGGTAGAGTATCCAACAAACATTCCTTCATAGGACTTTGGATCAAATTTTCCAAGATTTTCTTTATTGTTAAGTACAAAATATTTGCATCCAAAAATGTGGAAATACTTAAGATTTGGTGGGGTTCCTTTCTATAGCTCATAAGGAGTTTTTTTTAAACCTTTTCTAATGATGGTCCTATTCAAAATATAACAAGCTGTATTTTCAGCTTCAGCCCACAAAAATTTTGGAACATCATTTTCACAAAGCATAGCCCTAGTCATTTCTTGAAGGCTTCTATTCCTTCTTTCAACTACCCCATTTTGTTGAGGAGTTCTAGGACATGAGAAGTTATGTGCAATTCCAAAATCATCACAAAATTTTTCAAAATCTTGATTTTCAAATTCTTTTCCATGATCACTTCTCAAGTGGGCAATTTTTAAGTCCTTTTCATTTTGAATTCTTTTACAAAGAGTTGAAAAATCATGGAAAGCATCATTCTTATGAGCTAGGAAGAGTGCCCAACCAAATCTAGAGTAATCATCTACCACTACCAAACCATAGTGTTTACCTCCTAAACTTTGAGTTCTAGTGGGACCAAAAAGATCAATGTACAATATTTCTAATGGCCTCTTGGTAGAAATTTCATCTTTTGGTTTAAAAGAGGATTTTACTTGTTTGCCTAATTGACAAGCATCACAAGTAATATCTTTATCAAATTTAATGTTTGGAATTCCTCTCACCAAGTTTTTCTTAACAAGTTTAGAAATTTGGTACATGCTTGCATGACCTAATTTCTTATGCCAAAGCCATTTTTCAGATTCAAGTGATGTAAAGCAAGTTACTTTTTGATCTTTTAAATCCTCAAGAGTCAATCCATATACATTGTTACACCTTTTAGCTTCAAACAAAATTTTCCCAGATTTTTCACAAATAACTAAGAAATCCAATTTCCTAAAAATAACTTCATATCCAAGATCACATAATTGGCTAATGCTTAGTAAATTGTGTTTCAGCCCATCAACAAGAAGAACATCATTTATGAAAGAAGACAAGCTCTTACCAACTTTACCTATGGCCACTATCTTTCCTTTACCATTATCACCGAAAGTGACAAACCCTCCATCATATTCATCAAGCTTAATGAAGAAGGTTGCCTTTTCGGTCATATGCCTAGAACATCCACTATCCATGTACCATATATTGTCCTTCCGCTTAGATGCTAGGCACACCTACAAAATAAGGTCAAGTGACCTTAGGTATCCAAATCTTTTTGGATCCTTTAACGTTAAACCATCTTCTTTGTCCCAAGCCATTGTAACCACAAACAACTTTACAAACTTTGTTTTCAATCATTCTTTCAATAAAAAAGCATTGAAAATGTCTATTCCGGTTGCATAATCTACAAATCTATGAGTTGCTGATTTTACAAAGCTTGTTGGGTTTTGAAACCTTACATCATTAGAAGATGAGGCCATGTTTGCAAAAGAAGGTTTCTTAACAAATTTTTCAGTTTTATGAAATCCCAACCCAGCTTTATCATAAAGAGGTTTTTGACTAGCCAATAGTTGATTTAAATTTTCTAAACTTTGAGCAAAGGTGGCTAAGTCCTCTTTGAGTCTTTTTACCTCTTTGAGAAGCTTCTCATTTTCTTCAAAATAATTTAGATATGCAACCACAGAATGCTATTTTTCACAACCTTTTATTTCAGCTTTCAACCGCTTATTTTTCTCAACAAGATCAACAGCGGTTTTAGCTTCCCTTAATTTATCTTTGAGAAAACTATTTTCAGCTTTGAGAATGGTGATTTCTAATTCAAGATCTTGGTTTTCACTTAGGAAGCATCTAATCTTTTCATAAAGGTGATCTATCATGAGATGAAGATCTTCAGTGTCAGGGTTATGAAATACTACCTGTTCAACATGATCTGCCATAAGGCATGGTTGAGACTTAATTCCTGATTCTTCATCTTCTTTTGAGTCATTTTCCAAGTCTTCCCAAGAAGCCATCAGCCCTTTCTTCCTTTCCTTTCTTTGGCTTCTCCTCCTTCTTTAACTTGGGGCAATTGGATTTGAAGTGCCCAGTCTCTTTGCAATTATAGCAGGTCACCTTACTGAGGTCTTTTTTTTTGTTTCCTTGAGCTTCTTCCTTTGCTTTTTTCCTTAAGTTTTACCATTTTTCTGAATTTTTTGGCAAACAAAACAAATTCATTTCTAGAAGAGTTATCACTGGATTCATCATCCAGAGGGTTAGTAACAGATTTGAGAGCTATTCCTTTTCTTTTTGAATCTTTTTTCAAATATGTGTTTTCAAATGCAAGTAAATTTCTTCTCAAGTCATCATATGTCATAGAATCAAGACCACTACTCTCAGATATCACTATTGCCTAGGTTTTCCACTCTTTTGTGAGACTTCTCAAAATTCTCTTCACAAGCACAGATTCAGGATACGTGATCTCCATAGCATCCAAACCATTGATGATGATGTTGAATCTTTCAAACAGTTCATCTATCGATTCTCCTTCCTTCATTGAGACTCTATATTCAGCATGTCTATCCTAGTCTTCTTTACTATGGTTGTTTCTTCATGAGTGATTTGAAGTTTGTCTGATGAGAGAACTTTTGCATGGTCTAGAAATTTGCAGATAAATCCTCGTTGCAAGTATAGTTTCTAAACCTTCAAAAGTCCTTTCATACAAACGTTTTTAAAAATTGATAACCGAAGTATTTAAACCTCGGGTCGTCTTCTCAAGGAATTGCAGGGAGGTATTCTTATTATTGGTTAAGAGTTGTAAATTGGGGTTCTGGAGTTTGGGCAATGGGCACAGGTATATTTTCAAAGCAATAAAAATAAATAAATAACTGTAAAATAAACTCTTGGCAAGGTATGAGAACTGGAAGTCCTATCCTGGTTATCCTTATCAATTGTGATGAGAATTGGATTTTTCTCCCACTTTGTTAACCTCTAATTATGAAGGTAAGTTAAGTGGATGAATTAATTTTTATTCCTCAGATCCTAGTCTTTCCTTGAGAAAGGCAAGAGTTATTGGAACTCGAATTAATTCTTGAAGAATTCTAATTTTCAATCAACAATGAGTTTGATAACTCAAGTGTCTCCAATGACTCAACCAAAGCCAAAAGGAAGAAAATATCTAAATTAAATTAAAAGCATCAATATAAATAAAGCAAAGCAATCTTAAATCTGGAATACCTCAAATAATATTAATTAAGAAAATCATAACATGAATGTAGCATAAGCCAAATAGGCAACATAACTAATATAAGCATTAAAGTATCTGAAAGTAAGAGATAAATATAAAGTAAAAGAACATTGAACCTGGGATTGAGAGGCACTCCTAAAACTAAGAGAAATCCTAAATCCTAATCCTAAGAGAGAGGAGAGAACCTCTCTCTCTAAAAACTACATCTACTCCTAAAATTGTGAATATGAATGCTTCTGATGAATGGATGCATTCTCCCACTTTATAGCCTCTAATCTGTGTGTTCTGGGCCGCAAACTGGGTCGGAAACAGCCCAGAATTCGCTGGTTGCGAATTCAAACACGCTAATTTTCGTCACTGCGACGCGTCCGCATGAATGACGCGATCGCGTCGCCTAGAGTCAGGGCAAATATGGCATATTATATATCAAATCGAAGTCCCGGACGTTAGCTTTCCAACGCAACTGGAACCGTGTTGTTTGGACCTCTATAGCTAAAGTATAGCCGTTTGAGTGCGAAGAGGTCAGGCTGGGCAGCTTAGCAATTTCTCCAACTTCTTGTATTCCTTCCACTTTTGCATGCTTCCTTTCCATCCTCTGAGCCATTCCTGCCCTGTAATATTTGAAATCACTTAACACACATATCAAGGCATCTAATGGTAATAAGAGAGGAATTAGACATAGGGAACTTAAGGCCAAAGAAGCATGTTTTCAATCAAAGCACATAATAAGGAAGGCAAATATAAAACCATGCAAATAGTATGAATAAGTGGGTAAAGATTGATAAAATCCACTCAATTGAGCACAAGATAAACCATAAAATAGTGGTTTATCAACCTCCCCACACTTAAACATTAGCATGTCCTCATGCTAAGCTCAAGAGAAGCTATAAAGATGAAGAGAAATGTAAGAAAGTATGAAATGCAACCTATCTATATGAATGCAACTAAATGCAAAATGATTCTACCTACTTGGTTAAAAGTAAATAAGCTTTTCAAGATAAACATAAATCAGATTTCACTAATTCAAATCATACAATAAAAAGCAAGTAAACTTGTAATAAGATAGCTCATGAAAGCAGGGAACATAGAATCAAGCATTGAACCCTCACTGGTAGTGTATATCACTCTAGTCTCTCAAGTGTATAGGGTAATTCACTCTACTCTTCTCTAATCATACTTTCTAAAATTTATTCTTCATCTAACCAATCAACACATATTTAGCATACTAATGCAAACATCATGAGGTCTTTTCAGGGTTGTAATGGGGCTGAGGTAAAGGTAAAGGTACATGTATGGCCAAGTGAGCTATAATATGAATCTTTGACTAACCTAAACTCTCACCTAATATACATATACTCTATATACTGTTAAATTCATGCCTAACTATCCATAATTCCCACTTTTGTATGATTCCCATACTCATGTACCAAATTTTTGATATTTCTTTACTTTTATCACATGTGCATTGATCTTTTTATTAACTTAGCATTGGGGTAATTTTGTCCCCTTATTTATTTACTTATTTATTGAATATTTTTGGATTTTTCTCTTTTCTCTCTTTTTTTTTTTTGTAGAGAAATAAACATAACTTATCAATGCACATGGATTTTCCATTATTTTTCTATTTTAGTTTTTTCATTAGTAGGTTCCCAAATTCCCAATATTCAAATAAATTAAAAACATGATACATTCCCTTATTAACCCATGTTCCCACAATTTTCCCACACTTAGTTGATGCACAATCTCTATCTTAAGCTAACCAAAGATTCAATTGGGGTATTTAATTTGTTTTTCTGCTTAAGGCTAGTGATGTGGTAAAATACAGAACAAATGGGGATTAAAAGGCTCAAAGTGGTTGACAAGGGTGATTTAAAGGGTAGGCTTATTTGGGATAAGTGAGCTAAAATCAAACAATGGCCTCAATCATATGCAAGCATATAAATACACTAAATAATGGACATATAGATTGAAACAAAATATAGATTACAATCATAGAGAAGGGAACACACAGGAATAAAAATTTATGGTTAAATAATGTAACCATGTAAATAAGCTCAAAATCTCACAGGTTGTGTGTTCTTTGGCTCAAAAATCGTGTTCCAAATACAACTTCAAACAAATTTAACACAAACATTTTTTCAATTTAAATTAGTGAAATTTTTCAAAAATAGGGTCTTAAAAAGAAATTTATTACTTTAACCAAGTAGTAACTAAATGCACAAAATCAAATAAATATGCAATCAAACATGCAAATGCAACAACTAACAAGGAAAATAAACCATTGGTGTTGAGATAGAAGAGTAACTAACCCATGGAGATCGGTATCGACCTCCCCACACTTAAAGATTGCACCGTCCTCGGTGCATGCTGAGATGTGCAGGTGGACGAGTTGTTCCAACTGATGCTTTTCTTCAAGGATTGTGCAGATGGACTTGTTTGTCTCTCCCATGTAACGTCTTCTGGTTCTCTTCCTGGTGGCCTATCCTGAAAGAAAAATGGAAGAAAAGTAACCCAAAAATAAAGATAGAAAATAAAAGATGGGTGTTAATGCTAGATAATAAGGGTCTCATTTACATGGAAGCTTCAACATATACGTGAGAAAACAATAGAAGCACATGGCATACCAGTGGTGCAAAATTTGTAACAAAGGGGAGGAGTGTGGGTAATGAAAATATCAATATAAGTTCATGTCAATGCAAATGAAGTGCAAGTATCCTAAAATATTGGCATTGGCAGATAATTAATATCATCCCATAGTGTAAAACAAGTCACTAAGTACCAAAATAATACCAGAAAAGACACAACAGTTGAATATGAACAAGTAACACCAATGGAAAAATAATAAATTTAGAAAAGAAAATAAAAAGATGCAAAGAATGAAAGTATGCAAATAAATTAAATAAAATAAAATGAAAGTGAAAAAGGATGAGAAGTTAAAAAGATGAAGAAGAAGTAAGTAAGAGAGGAGGGGAAAAAAATTAGGATTGGGGAAGAAAAGATAAGATAATTGGCACTAATCTGGATAGGTTGTGCGACGCTGGCGACGCGGTCACGTGGTGCGCGATAAGGTTGGGTGACGCAGACGCATGGGGCACGCAATCGCGTGACTCGATTTGTGCTAGTGGTGCGAGTGCAGCCTCGCGGTCGCACAACTCTCTGTTCAAAACTTAGTATTGCCAAAATCCAGGGTGACGCGGTCGCGTGGTCGACGCGATCGCGTGAGTGGCCATTATGGGGGCATGACGCGGACGCGTGAGCCATGCGTCCGCGTGGTAGGGTTTGTGCGTTCAGCACCAGTCCAGCACCACTCTTGCACAACTTTCGGTCGTGCATCCTTGTTACGTCGAAATCCAGGTCACGCAGCCGCGTGGGTGACGCGGTCGCGTGGGAGCCATTTTTCCCACATGACGCGGACGCATCAGCGACGCGGTCGCGTGGGACGGTTTGTGCCATTGGCACGCCTCCAGTCCTGCTCCTGCGTAACTCTCTGTTCATATTATTATTGTCTCCCAGCTCCCTGCGACGCGGACGCGTCAATGAGGCGGTCGCGTCGCGTGATGATTTTTTTTTGAAAATAAAAAGTACGGAAATGCAGATGCACGAAATGTACTAATGAAGAGAAGATTTATTGAATAAGAAAACTAAAAATAAAGAAAAGAACGATCATACCATGGTGGGTTGTCTCCCACCTAGCACTTTGCTTTAACGTCCGTAAGTTGGATGCTCCACTAGCTCAGTCTTCGGCTATCTGGGGATCTTCCAAGAGGAAGATCTCAAGCTCCTTGTTTTTCTTCAGCTTCTCGCCATGGTATAGCTTTAAACGATGTCCATTAACTTTAATAGGTTCAGAGCTTGAAGGATGGCTTAGGTGATAAACTCCGTACAGTTCGGCCTTCTCTACTATGTATGGACCTTCCCATCTTGATCTCAACTTGCCTGGCATGAGCCTCAGTTGAGATTTGTAAAGGAGGACTAAGTCCCCAGGTTGGAACTCTTTCCTCTTGATGTGCTGATCATGTATAGCCTTCATCTTCTCCTTGTATAGTCTTGAGTTCTCATAAGCTTCTAGGTGAAGGCTTTCTAGTTCCTGCAGTTGCAACTTTCTTTCAGCTCCGGCTTTTCCAATTCCCATGTTGCATTCCTTTACTGCCCAAAAGGCTTTATGCTCTATTTCAACAGGGAGATGACAAGCTTTTCCATAAACTAAGCGGAAAGGACACATCCCAATGGGTGTTTTGTATGCTGTTCTATATGTCCAGAGTGCATCTTGTAGCCTGGTGCTCCAGTCTCTTCTATGAGGTTTGACTATCTTTTGCAAGATATGCTTTATCTCTCTATTTGACACCTCGGCTTGCCTATTAGTCTGAGGATGGTAGGCTGTTGTAACTTTATGAATTATGCCATGTTTCTTCATTAGTCCTGTTAGACTCCTATTACAAAAATGGGTGCCTTGATCGCTCACGATTGCTCGTGGTGATCCAAAGCGACAAATAATATGGTTTCTCACAAAGGAAACAACAGTGTTAGCATCACTATCTCAGATACTGCTTGCAAGTTATCAAATGGGAATTTATCAGATATAGGAGTGGAATCATCTGTAATATGTTCAAGGCGACTCGGGTGGTCTGCCACTAAATTCTGGTTACCACTCCTATCCTTAATTTCTAAATCAAATTCTTGTAATAGCAGTATCCAACGTATAAGCCTTGGCTTGGACTCCTTTTTAGATAATAAATACTTTAGAGCTACGTGGTCTGAATACACTACTACTTTAGTACCAAGTAAATAGGCTCAGAATTTATCCAAAGCAAAAACAATAGCAAGAAGCTCTTTCTCAGTAGTAGTGTAATTCGACTGAGCGGCATCTAAGGTTTTAGACGCGTAAGCAATAACAAAAGGATCCTTACCTTCACGCTGAGCCAGTGCTGCTCCTACTGCATGGTTTGAAGCATCACACATTATCTCAAATGGTTGGCTCCAGTCTGGTCCTCTTACAATTGGAGCTTGAGTCAGTGCGGTTTTCAGCTTATCAAACGCTTGTTTGCAATTTTCACTGAACTCGAACTCAATATCTTTCTACAGTAGTCTGGATAAGGGAAGTGCTACCTTACTGAAGTCCTTAATGAACTTCCTGTAAAAACCTGCATGGCCAAGGAAAGAACGGACCTCTCTCACAGAATAGGGGTAAGGTAAACTAGAAATAACGTCTACCTTTGCTGGATCTACAGAAATGCCAGTATTAGACACAACATGTCCTAGTACAATCCCTTGTTTAACCATAAAGTGGCATTTTTCAAAATTTAATACCAGGTTTGTACTGACACATCTATCTAGCACTTTAGATAATCTATCTAAGCAAAGGCTAAAGGAATCGCCATAAACACTAAAATCATCCATAAAAACCTCCATACAGTCCTCAATAAGATCAGAGAAAGGATAGATGATATCTGCCTCTAGTAGTTTGGTCACTTCCTTTTTGACAACCTCTAGGATAGTGGGGTTCAGTCTTCTCTGGGGTTGACGGACAGGTCTTGCTCCCTCTTCTAAAAATATTCTATGCTCACAAACTTGAGGGTTTATGCCTACTATGTCTGCCAAACTCCAACCAATTGCCTTCTTGTGCCTCCTCAGCACACCAAGTAGCTGCTCTTCCTGTTGAGAAGTGAGTTTCCTTGCAATGATAACCAGAAACTTCTACCCGTCTTCAAGGTAAGCATATTTGAGGTGTGGGGGAAGGGGTTTTAATTCTAACTTCTGATCATGTTCAGGCTCTGGGTTGTCTGGAGCTGGTAATAGTGGTAAGGCACTGTCATTGTCCTCTGAGAATGTCCCCACACTTGGACCTTGTCCTGTGTGCTTCTCTTCAAATTTCTCCTGGTGGACTTCAGCCACGATTTCATCTATAATGTCGCACTTGAGGATAGAGTGATCCTCTGGAGGATGCTTCATAACTCCATTCAGATTGAAGATCACTACTCGGCCATCTATTTCAAAAGAATATGTTCCTGAGAAAGCATCTAATTTAAACTTTGAGGTCTTTAGGAATGGTCTTCCGAGTAGAATTGATGATGGCTTGTCTGAGTCATTTTGGAGAATTTCTAGGATATAAAAATCAGTGGGGAACGTGAGTCCCTTAATGCCTACTAGTACATCTTCAGCAACTCCAACCACTGTAATAATGCTTTTATCTGCTAACACAAAATGAGCTGCCGACCTTTTTAAGGGAGGGAGCCTCAAAACATCATATATAGACAAAGGCATTATACTCACACATGCTCCTAAATCACACGTGCATTCAGAAATTATCACACCACCAATAGTACAATTTACTATACAAGGACCTGGGTCACTACACTTTTCAAGTAAACCTCCCATTAAAGCAGATATGGAACTTCCTAAAGGAATAGTTTCTAATTCATTAATTTTGTCTTTATGTATACATAAATCTTTTAGAAACTTAGCATACTTAGGTACCTGTTGAATAACATCAAATAGAGGAATAGTTACCTCAACCTTTTTGAATATCTCTACCATTTTGGGATCAGGTTCCAGCTGCTTCCTGGGCTTCCTTGCAAGTTGTGGAAATAGAATGGGAGTGGCGTTTTCTGCATTGTCTGCGCCTTTTAGTGCTTCCTCCTGTGGTTGCACTTCTTCTTCTTCAGTTATGTCCTGTATGTCCTCTTCCTCTTCAACATCTTCTATTTCCACTACCTCTTCAGCTGAGGCGTGTTCTTGTGGGTTTGGCTCATCTTGATTCCTCTCCTACAGTGTGGTTCCGGACCTCAGGGTGATGGCATTAATACCACCCTTGGGATTGGGTAATGGTTGAGAGGGAATTCCACTGGAGCTCAAAGGTTGGTTATTGGAGTTATTCATTGATCCTATCTGGGAGACAAGAGCCTGCAAAGTAGCGGTCAGACCATTTAGAGTGGCATTAATGTTATTTTCCATGGTCTGTTGTCTCCGATCAATAGATTATAGTAAGTCATCATTGGCAGAAGGAGAAGGATAGGTAACTTGAGAGGTCTGCTGTTGAGTATTCTGTAGTCCTTGGGATTGCCTTAGGTGAGGTGCTCTGTAAGGCTGATTCTGATTCTGCTGCCTGTTGTTGTTGTTATTCCACCTCTGATTTTCTTGATTATCTCTGCCTCCTCTGTTGTTGTTTTTGTCCCTCCAATTTTGGTTAGAATTGTCTTGCCATCCGTGGTTGTAATTGCCACCTTGATTGTACCCTTGGTTGGGGCGGTCATAGAAGTTATGTGTGGCTGTCACGGTGTTGTCTTCCTGCTGGAGCTGCGGACATTCGTCAGTATAATGGCTATAATCAGTGCAGATTCTGCAAACTCTCTGTGGGACTAACTGTTGGTTTTGCTGTGGTGGAGAAGATTGAGCTTGCTGAACTTGTTGTTGATTCAATTGCACCTGCTTCAGCAAGTTGGTTATTTCACAGATACTCTGAGTTAAAGCAGTAGTCTTTCTGCTAAAGGATACTTCTGCAACAGCTTTTGAGCGGCCTTGTTTCTGCCTGTGATTCCTAGTAGATTCAGCTAAGTCACTGATCGATTGCCATGCCTCATCAGTGGTCTTGTACTTTTTCATAGATCCATTGCTAGCACTTTCCAATGTGGTCTTATCTTGGGGCCTCATTCCCTGTGTGACATAACCGAGTAACACTATCTTGTCAATCATATGGTGGGGGCAAGCTTCCAGAAGATTATTGAAGCGCTCCCAGTACTCGTAAAGAGTTTCAGAGTCATCCTGAACAATCATGGAAATGTCTTTCCTCAGGTTATCAGTAACTTCAGCTGGAAAGAACTTTTCCAAGAATTCTCTTCTCAGTGTATCCCAGTTGGATACAATTGCTGCTGGTTGAGTGTAGTACCACTCTCTTGCCTTCCCCTCAAGAGAAAACGGGAAAGCTTTCAGCAAAATTGAAGTTTCATCTGCACCCTCACGCTTGACAGTAGAACAGGCTGCCTGAAAATCTCTCAGGTGCTTGATAGGCTCTTGAGCAGGTAAGCCATGAAACTTGGGCATCAAATTGAGCAATGCGATCTTTATTTCAAAATCTGTAGCTACCGCTGGGTGATGCGCTTGAAATAGTTGCATTGTAAAATCAGGGGCTCCAGCCTCCTAGATAGTAATTCTCCTGGCTGCTGCTATGTTACCTGTACGTAAAACAACCAAATCAGAAGAACAGGGGCTGGTTTCTTTCTCAAATGACGTTTCAAATCCGCTCTCAGAGAGGACTAACCGACGCCGAGCTTGCCTTATTCGTGAAATAGTTCTTTCAATCTCAGGATCGAATACTAGCAAGCTTGGATCAGGAAGCGAACGTGTCATCTAACGAAAGAAACAAGCAGCTCATAGTAGCAAAATAAAATAAAATGCAAATAAATAAATTCCAATTAATAACTTTAGCACTCTATTGCAACTCCCCAGCAACGGCGCCAAAAATTGATGAGAGAACTTTTGCGTGGTCTAGAAATTTGCAGATAAATCCTCGTTGCAAGTATAGTTTCTAAACCTTCGAAAGTCCTTTCATACAAACGTTTGGTTGTCACAAGTAACAAACCCCTTTAAAAATTGATAACCGAAGTATTTAAGAACCTCTCTCTCTAAAAACTACATCTACTCCTAAAATTATGAATATGAATGCTTCTGATGAATGGATGCATTCCCCCACTTTATAGCCTCTAATCTGTGTGTTCTGGGCCGCAAACTGGGTCAGAAACAGCCCAGAATTCGCTGGTTGCGAATTCAAACACGCTGATTTTCGTCACTGCGAGGCGTCCGCATGAATGACGCGATCGTGTCGCCTAGAGTCAGGGCAACTATGGCATATTATATATCAAATCGAAGCCCCGGACGTTAGCTTTCCAACGCAACTGGAACCGTGTTGTTTGGACCTCTGTAGCTAAACTATAGCCGTTTGAGTGCGAAGAGGTCAGGCTGGACAGCTTAGCAATTTCTCCAACTTCTTGTATTCCTTCCACTTTTGCATGCTTCCTTTCCATCCTCTGAGCCATTCCTGCCCTGTAATCTCTGAAATCACTTAACACACATATCAAGGCATCTAATGGTAATAAGAGAGGAATTAGACATAGGGAACTTAAGGCCAAAGAAGCATGTTTTCAATCAAAGCACATAATTAGGAAGGCAAATGTAAAACCATGCAAATAGTATGAATAAGTGGGTAAAGATTGATAAAATCCACTCAATTGAGCATAAGATAAACCATAAAATAGTGGTTTATCATTGTCCCAGGTTTCTTTTGCCGTTGTGCATCGTGATACCCCTCGGTATTCCTCGAAGTTGATTGCACAGTTGAGTAGGTTGATAGCCTTAGCGTTGAGCTCCACCTTTTTTCTGTCTTCTTCAGTCCAACTGGCTTCACCTTTGAGAGAGACTACTCCTTCAGCACTTGTAGCGGTTGGAAATTGAGGACCTTCCAGGATTCTCTTCCAGAGTCTGTAATCTACTGCTTGCACAAAAATTTTCATTCTTTCCTTCCAATAAGTGTAGTTCTTTCCATTAAAGAGTGGAGGTCTGTTGCTTGACTGTCCTTCTGTCAGATTGTAGGACACCAGGTTTGAGCTACTGTTTTCTACCATCTGGTTCTTTTCTCCAACCTGCAAAGCTTGATCTCTTTGAGACCAAGCTCTGATACCAATTGATGGTAAGCAGTGACTAAGAGAAAGGGGGTTGAATCTTAGCCCCTTTTTGCTGAGTGATACTTTCTGACCTTTAAAATAGCTTCAGGAGATTTTTTTATTTTTGTCTCATACCTAGTCAAGAGACATTTTCATTTTGTCTTGTAACCAGATAGGAGATATTTCTCAGTTTTGTCTCCTACGCAACAGAATCAGAAAATGGAGTAGAAGAGAGAGAGAGAGAGAATCACACCATGAAGTATCCTGGTTCAACTGCCAAGTGCAATGCAGCCTACATCCAGTCTCCATCACAACAATGATGGAATTTCACTATAATTATCTTGATTACAAACACCAATTCTCCCTAGAAACTACCCTTCCTATCTGCGACAAGTCCAGAATTTATCCTCAACCGTGAACTTGACTTGGTCACCTACCAAGCTTTCAACTGCTAAATGCTAACCCAACTTGCAAGGGATTCCCACAGAATCATGAAACACAACACAGATGTACAAAGGAACTCTAGGACATCTATAGATTTTTCTTTTAATTTTGTATACTCTGTCTTTTTCTGCTCTATGGCTTTTTCATACAAACCTCACTGTTTGCCTTTTTCCATGAGACTCAAGACAGATAAAACTAAACAGAAAAATACAACATGAAACACATTGAAGGAGAAGAACTTCTGTTAGCTTGGGTAGCTATGAGAACTCTGTGCTTTCACTCTTTTTTTCTCCTTGCCTCAAGCCTTGGATGTTCACCCTTATTATAGAAAGGGAAGCCTCCAAGGTTGAAACGGTTGAACCGAACAAATTTCTTCTTCTTCAAACATGAAACTGGTTCGGAAAGAGAGAGGAGAGAGGAAACCGAATGTAAAAACCAACATGCAATTACCTTACTCTCATCCCAACTCATCAAGTTTCATCAATCTGAGCCTTCCATCTTGACTTGATCCCCAAGAAGGATTTCTGACCCTTGATGAACCCTTGATCCTTGACAACTCCATCTACTCTATCTTCTGCTTCTTCTCCACGTAGCTACAGTAGCTACCTCCTGTGATGGATGAACGAAAAGTAGAGACGAGCCATACCCCAGGGATCTTCTTCTCTGACCGAAACTGATCTTCAACCATTTTTAGGCATGGTGATCTTGAGTCTTCTTCACCACATTTTACCATATGTGATAAAGATCTTAGCCACACCTTACTGTAGATCTTCTTTTTGCTAGTGCCATCATCACAATAGCCCTTTTCTTGCTTCTAGCTTCTTCTTCCTTCATCTGATAGCTTGTTCTTCCTTCCATCTTCCTCTGATGGATGTGACCGAAACTGAAGAGAGAGAAGAGAGAGAAGAGAAAAGAAAAGCTTTGGAAGTAATGAGTGAAATCAATTATTAAAATCAACTTCTCATGCTTTTTGCCTAGTAACGTGTAAAATTCATTTAATGCCATCAAATCACTTGCATTTTCTTTTTCATGTTACCAAGGCAATTAAAGCTAGTTCATAAAATTTGAATTCCATCAAAAAGGAGTGTGGGTAACCGAAACTAATCAAGCAAAGCTCCATCCTTCTTTCTTTTCAATTCGGACCAAGCTAGTTGGTCTTGCAACAATGATTTAATTTTGGGCTTGTTCAACAAAATCCTGGCCCAACAAGCATAGCAATAATTCAGCTACATATTTTTAAATATTTTTGCACAAGGCTAATTATATTTGCTAATCATTTTGGGCTTCCAGTTTGTTCAATGACCAAAGTCTGCAAACAACAAAATTATCAATTAACAAATGTGGGTTAAAATTTAAATTAATAATTTTGTAATTAATTATTTTCATAATGTTTGATCATCATCAAATTAATTTGGAGTTTTCCAAACTCATCAGTAATATTATTAGTTACTATAACATATATGAAAAATGTGACTCATTTAGTGTTTAACATTTATTTTTTATTAATATTGTAAAAATACATGTGATTTTATATGAGAATAATATTGCTTAGACTTTGATTATCTTAACATTTTTACTATGTAGTTAGAATAGTTCTACATCACGAACCAATAAATACTATTAATAAAGATGATAAAATAAATGAGCCAAAACAAGTATTTTCAGAGATTACTCACGATTTTAGAGTAGATAAAGACTTGTAAAATCCCATGGATGGAGACCCACTGATAAACCACTATTTTATGGTTTATCTTGTGCTCAATTGAGTGGATTTCATCAACTCTTTACCCACTTATTCATATTATTTGCATGGTTTTACATTTGCCTTCCTAATTATGTGCTTTGATTGAAAACATGCTTCTTTGATCTTATATTTGCTTATTATTAATTCTCTCTTATTACCATTAGATGCCTTGATATGTGTGTTAAGTGTTTTCAGATATTATAAGGCATGAATAGCTTGGAGGATGGGAAGAAAGCATGCAAAAGTGGAAGGAATGCAAGAAGTTGGAGAAATTGCTAAGCTGTCCAGCCTGACCTCTCTGCACTCAAATGGCTATAACTTTAGCTACAGAGGTCCAAACGACACGGTTCCAGTTGCGTTGGAAAGCTAACGTCCGGGCTTCGATTTGATATATAATATGCTATAGTTCCCTTGACGCTAGGCGACGCGACCGCGTGATCCATGCGGCCGCGTCGCAGTGACGGAAATCCAGCGTGGCAAAATTCGAAACCAGCGAATTCTGGACTGTTTCTGACCCAGTTTTATTATTGTTAATTTATTTTACTTGTCATTTAAATATACCTGTGCACATTGCCCAAACTCCAAATTTCTCAAACCCCCAAATTTACAATCTCCATAACCAATAATAAGAACATACCTCCCTGTAATTCCTTGAGAAGACGACCCGAGGTTTGAATACTCGGTTATCAATTTCAAAGGATTTGATCAACCCTCATGGCAACAACCACCTGCAGTGGACTATCAACAACCACCACCATATGCCTATGAACCCTTTCCTCAACATAACTTTGGACCACCATACTCACAAGCCCCTTTCCACCATTCACCTCCATATGACCCTAACTCACATCCACCATACCAACCACCTTATGAACCAAATGAACCATACATAGATCCACCCCAAACCTCCATGGAGAAAGCACTTGCCAATCTAAACTCTACTATACAAGCTCTCGTCGCCCAAATCAGACCACCAAATACCTTCAACAATCAACCCTCAAGCTCTAGTACACTTCCTTGTCAACCACAGAATAATCTCTCCATCCCATCACCACCATCCATGGAAGAGCACCCACATCCATCAATCCAAGAGCAAGATGATCCCAAATATGCTATTGATATAGAACAGGAAAGAAGGAATCATCTTCGCGAATCCATACTTCATAAAGAGCTAGAGGAGGCCCTACGGGTAAGGGTAGGAGAGACCCTTGAAGATGAAAGAATAGTTGAAAGGAGTTGTCATAGACACTTGAATATGGGCTACTGGAGACGGATGGTCAACTTAAAGCTCTTTGTGGCATTAAGAGTAAGAGAAAGATGGCCAGTGGTAAGAATTGCCTTGCAAGGTTCATCATGGTTGGAAGCTTTAAGTTTAAATGCAAAGGTTGGTGTAAAGCTCAATTGAATGGGTCTAGGAAGTTGTTTGGACGCTTCAGTGAGAATTCTAAAGCTGAACCACCCGGATGGAATCATGATAATCAACTTAAAGACGGGTGCAAAAGCAAGATTTGGGACCCCGGAGGTTACTGGAATCACAAACACTGGTGAAGATTCCTGGATGAGTTCAAGCATAAGCCACCATAACAGGAAGCTCATCAATTGTCCAACTTAAGGACTTTAACTAAAAGTGCTAGGTGGGAGACAACCCACCATGGTATGATCATTCATTTTTCATTTTTATTTAGTTTTATTTGTTTTTGAGTTTTATTTTATTTTATTATATTGAACCTGGAGTTTTGCATCACATTCATATTAACACTGCATTCTTCATTTTTCAGATTATGAAAAAAAATGCCACGCGACGCGACCGCATCAGCGACGCATCCGCGTCGCAAGGAGAGGGGAGAAAATAAAAAATGAATAGAGAGTTTCGCAGGAGCAGCGCTGGAGGCGTGCCAATGGCACAAATCACCCCACGCGACCGCGTCGCTGACGCGACTGCGTCACCCACGCAACCGCGTGACCTGAAATCGGCGTAAAAAGGGTGTATGGCCGAAAGTTGAGCTGGAATTGGGCTGGACCCGTGCTAGCAGCACAAGCCCTGCCACGCGAACGCGTCACCCACGCATCCGCGTCATATTGGAAATAAGGCAACCCGCGCAATCGCGTCGACCACGCGATCACGTCACCCAGAATTTTGGCAATACTGAGTTTTGAACAGAGAGTTGTGCGACCGCGAGGCTGCACTCGCGCCACTAGCACAAATCAAGTCACGCGATCGCGTGCCCCACGCGTCCGCGTCGCCTAACCTTATTTGCGCACCACGCGACCGCGTCACCCACGCGACCGCGTCGCCAGCATCGCACAACCTATCCAGATTAGTGCCAATTTTCTTATCTTTTCTCTTCTAATCCTAATTTCTTCCTTCTCTCTCCTTTTTCACTTTCTTTTTCTACTTCTCATTCTTTTTCACTTTCATTTTATTTTATTTAATTTATTTGCATACTTTCATTCATTGCATATTTTATTTTTCTAAAGTTATTATTAGTGTTCAAATATTCTTACTCAACTGTTACATCTTTTCTGGTATTTTCTTGGTGCTTAGTGACTTGTTTAATTCTGATTGGGTAATCTTATTTAAATCAATGCTAATTTTTATAATACTGATATTCCTTTGGCATTGACATGAACTCACATTGTCTTTCATTACCCACTCTCTTCTCCGTTGTTGCAAATTTTGCACCACTGGCATGCCATGGCTTCTATTGTTTTCTCCCTTACATGTTGAAGCTTCCATGTAAATGAGACCCTTATCATTTGGCATTAACCCATACTTCTTTTATTTTCTTATCTCTATCTCTGGGTTACTCTTCTTCCCTTTTTCTTTCAGGATGGCCACCCGGAAGGGAAGCGGAAGATATTTTACATGGGGAGACAGACAAGTACATCTGCACAATCCTTAGAGAAAAGCAACAGTTGAAACAACCCATCCACCTGCAAATCTCAGCATGCACCGAGGACGGTGCAATCTTTAAGTGTGGGGAGGTCGATACCGATCTCCGTGGGTTAGTACTTTCTTTTCAACACCAATAATCTTATTTTCTTTATTTGTTCATTGTTGCATCTGCATATTTGATTGCATATTTATTTGATTTTGTGCATTTAGTTACTACTTGGTTAAAATAATAAATCTCTTTTTAAGATCCTATTTTTGAAAAAAAATTTCACTAATTTAAATAAAAATTTTTAAAAATTTTTATGTGTTAAATTTGTTTGAAGTTGTATTTGGAACATGGTTTTTGAGCCAAAGAACACACAACCTGTGAGACTTTGAGCTTATTTACATGGTTACATTATTTAACCATAAATATTTTATTCTTGTGTGTTTCCTTCTTTATGATTGTAATTTGTATTTTGTTCCAGTCTATATGTCCTTTGTTTAGTATATTTACATGCTTGCGTATGATTGAGGCCATATTTGATTATCAACTCACTTACCCCAAATAAGCCTACCTTTTACATCACCTTTGTTAGCCCCTTGAGCTTTTAATCCCCTTCTGTTCTATAACCACATCACTAGCCTTAAGCGGAAAACAAATTAATTATCCCAATTGAATCTTTGGTTAGCTTAAGATAGAAATTGTGTATCAACTAAACTGTGGGAACATGGGTTAATAAAGAGCTACAGAGGTCCAAACGACGCGGTTCCAGTTGCGTTGGAAAGCTAACGTCCGGGGCTTCGATTTGATATATAATATGCTATAGTTCCCCTGATGCTAGGTGACGCGACCGCGTGATCCATGCGGCCGCATCGCAGTGACAGAAATCCAACGTGGTAAAATTCGAAACCAGCGAATTCTGGACTGTTTCTGACCCAGTTTGCAGCCCAGAAAACACAGATTAGAGGCTATAAAGTGGGGGACTGCATCCATTCATGAGGAGGCTCTCATTCACAATTTTAGGAGTAGATGTAGTTTTTAGAGAGAGAGGTTCTCTCCTCTCTCTTAGGATTTAGAATTAGGATTCTTTTCACTTCATGATTACTTCATCTTTTGCCATCACAAGTTCAATGTTCTTTTATTTCTTTTCTCAATTTTGTTTATGACTCTCTATGTTTAGATTGATTTTCTATTTAATATATTTTTTGAGGTATTTTAGACTTATGATTGCTTAATTATTTTATAATTATTATATTATATTTTTTGTTTATATCTTTTTTTAATTTTCAAAGAATATCCAAAAATACCTGTGAGTATCTACGTTCTTTGAGTGAATAATTAAATGGATATTTACAACAAAAATAAAGAAGAAACAGGAAATAGATGACATTTTTTGAAAATGGAAGTAAAGGACGGGAAAAGAACGCCTCCACAAGTACGCATTAACATCCTTAGCTAGCAACACAAATTTAATTTAAGTCGATACGAGAGAGGGACAATGAACTTCATTAATGAATCTGCCACTAGCCATTAGGCTCTTTAATATTTGTTTAAATGGATAAGTGAAATAACCACTTAATCAATCTAAATTAATTGAGACAAATATTAATTATTTTTTATATTTTTAATATTAAAATCCGTTAAACTTTGGTTTTAAAGGTAGGGGAGGATGCAGGAACATAGATTCGGGAATAAAATTGAATCTTCACGCTTAAGTATCGGTTACATGTAAGTCAATTATTTTTTTAAAATGATTTAGAATGATCGATGTCATCGATCTTTTCTTTTTAGAGTAACAATTTTGATTGACCCTTAAATTCAAAATTTTTTTTCATATTGAAGAGATATGATAATCTTACTCAAAATAAGGGATGTAGTTTATATCAACGAGAATATGAGTCTAAATTACACCCAAAAAAAAGTGTAAACAAACACAAGTTTACCACTTTACTTTTGAAGATGCACATAATATTCACCACCATTATTGACTCTGTGCATTCAAACTCTATGAAGGGGTACTTTTAAAAAATTGCTCATATTTAATGAGGAAAAGAAACTTTTAGGAACGACTTATGGGGAATTTCATGATCAGCGAAGACAAACTAAACAAACTTAAACATGAAGAATAATCCACCAGCACGTGCTCCGCAAGCATCCGAAGGTCCATGCAGTTTGTCACGTGGAGGTTGTAGTCTTCTAGAAGCTTCTGAGCGTCCGCCTCGATCCCAGCCCCAACGAACATGTTATTGCGGCTTCTGAGAAAATCCACCAGCGACCGCGGGATGTAAGGCGCGTGCAATATCTGGTAGACGAGGCAGTTCTCGCCCTGGCAGAGTTGGAGTGTGGCGACGGGGTTACGAGGCGCGTTGCGCTGAGTGTTTGGATTCCATTCGACGTCGAGGCCGATGAGGCGGTTGTGGTTGCTGCTGAAGCCGAAGTGGCTGCTCATGGCTTGGACCCAGTCGTCGACTATGGAAGGGTCAGAGGTTA
>NC_029788.2:81524626-81540096 GCF_000816755.2 Arachis ipaensis | reverse complement strand
ACTTCGTACTTGTTGTGGGTGATGTCGTAGTGGCGGATGTGAATCGTCATGGTGTCTCGGGATGTAGAGAAGGTGAAAAGCGTGACGATGGTGGTTAGTGCCTCGGTGTACATATACTATATACTATATAGTAGACTGGACTCGGAATTATAAGGTGAAACTCCAAAATAGTCCCTGGTGCTTCTTTAATTTGACAAATTAATCCCTTAAAAGTTAAAAATAATAGATAAGGTGCTTTTTTTTTTAAATATCTTTTAAAAAATATATTTTTACAAAGATAAAAGTGATTTTATATTGAAATATCTCATATAAAAAGATCTTTTTATCTATCAATTATATTTAGTAAAATAAAATAAAAGTTTTTTTTTATTTATTACGTAAAAAATATCTTTTTTTAAAAAAAAAGATCTTTTAAAATAAGATGAAAGATATTTTCTTGATTTTTCTAATATTTTTACTTTTATTATTAAAAATTATCAAATACACTAAAAGATAATAGAGTATCTTTACAATAGCTACAATGGGTTTTAGAATTGGCCCAATAAAATAAAACTACCCCTTCCCCACCAAACCCTAATTTTGACTATTCAAGTTTTAACCATCCCCCATCCCCCCAAATTCAAAAATACAGTAGCCACAACCCAACATCTCGTCGGCACTGCAACAGAACCTTCCGCGGTAGTCCATTGTAAATTGGACATCCGGCGCCACCTACACACTCCTCCCGCAAGAATCAAGGTCGGCCATTCACAGAGGTCGCGCGTTGCTCTCCTCTTCCCGCGCGCCCTCCTCACACCACTGTTGAACGTTGACGTCGCCGAGAAGCTCCCGGTAGCCGTCGCCACGCCGCCAACCGTATGCATCCGGAGTCGCACTCCATCACACCTGACCCAGAGCTGACCCCTCGGAGCTTCTTCGCGCCGCCGCTGTTTTCGCGTGAACGCCGTGGTTTCCCCCTCCTGCTCGCTGCTGCCAAAGCTTAGTTTCTTGTTGGTTGTTTATTTCATGAATAGCTGTTCATTAAAAAGGATTTAATTTATGGTTGATTGAAATGGGTGTGCTGCATCTGCCTGGAGATGTATATGTTTTATTTATTGCACTGATTTGGAAGAAAATTTATTGTGGTTGGTGCTGATTTTCTGGTTTTTCACCACTATCGTTTATATACTTTTTTAATGGGTTATGTTTGTCCAGGCAGAGAAGAGAAGCTCCTAGTTGCTGTTGCCGCACCGCCAAACTTCCGCACCCGGCGTCGCATTCTCTCGCACCGGACTCGACAGTGACCGCCTCCCTCATCGCTGCTTCAATAGGTTAGTTGATGGCTTTGGATTTATTTGATAAATAGATGTTTATTCAATGGCTTTGGTTAAGTTACTGGATTTTTCTTCTTCTGTACATTATTTTATTATTTGAATAATTTGTTAGATGTTTATTATCAACTATAGCGAATGTTCAATACACTATATATGCAGATGTTCATTTTATTCTGTGTTGGAATTGAGTTTCACTCTATTTTATTGGTTAAAGTGAAAGCAATCATTTAGTTATGCTTTGATGAATTTAAGATTTTCTTCTCATCCCTATTTACTTTTTCAGTAGGTTGAAAAGTAAAAGGTTTTTGGTATTGAAACCTGAAAATTTTGATACTTGAATTGACCATTTTCATGGGTTTAATGCTGCCAAATAAGAAACCAAACATGTCTATTATTTTGTAGTTTCTAGGCTTAGTGGAGCATCATGGCTTGCGCATAACTGTTGCTGATGCACGGTTCTGAAAGCCATTGGATGGTTTCCTCATTCGCAGCCTAGCAAAATCACACGAAGTTTTGATCAGTGTCGAAGAAGGATCGATTGGAGGATTCGAGTCTCATGTTGTTCAGTTCATGGCCCTTGATGGTCTTCTAGATAGAAAATTGAAGGTAAAAATCCAAACAAGACTTGTCAACTTAAATTAGAACTAAAACACTTGTTATATGCATCTTTAAAGATATTATAAATCGCGGATGATGCGTGCATTTTTTTGGCATAACAACGGTGCAGTGGAGGCCAATGGGTTCTTCCAGATCGTTATATTGACCACGGATCACCTGCTGATCAATTGTCTGATTGCTCCAATTCAGATAGCAGCAACTGTGTTGAAACATACTTGGACAGACAAGGGAGGCGCTAGAGTATGTTATAAAAAGAAAAATATCAAGAGAGATTAAATTTTCACTCCCCACAATATACACATGTTAACGATATAAATCACCTTGTGTAACACAAACAAGGTATTATTAGGATGTGAATTATGTAAATGTTAGTAACAATGTAGTTATATCAAATAGTAGTATCAGCCGGTTACAATTTGCAAGGAAGAAATAATGTCAATTTTTTAATGTTATTTGTTGAGAAAGTTGGTTCAGGAAATGACCAAATTTAAAATAGTTTTTTTAGATCGTTTGTTACAAAGTCAATCCAAAATTGGAAGAATCTACAAATGGCATTTTACATGGTATTTTTGCTTGATCTCTCTCATTCTTATATTTCCTGTTTTGTAAAATTGAGACTTCTCTATCTATCACTTACCTAATCATGTTAAAAACATTGATTACTAATAATTTATTGCTTAATTTTTATTTTGTATTTAACTATACTTTCCAAATTGCATACTTTTCAATCAAATAAACATCCACTTAAGAACAAAAATAATCATCTGCATACATGGTGAATTGAACATCTGACATATTTTAATTGTATCTACTTAAATTCAATCCAATCAACTAAACATCCACTTAAAAATGAAAATAATCATCTGCATACCTAGTAAAAATAAACCTCCGGCATATTTTAATTTAAAAATATGATTTGAAATTGACCATTTCACTAGTGATCAATGATTATGTACTCCAGTTAGCCAGCAATGACAAGATAACTATTTTGTGACAAAACTAATTTATTCTTTTTGTTTAATACATTTTATTATTCTATTATTTCTTTGGGTTTTAAAGGGTAAAAATTAATTACTTAACCCTTCATTTTGTCATTATTGTTACCTTTCATGTATTGATGACACGAATATATTATACTTTAAAAGGGATTACAACCATATCTGAATGATGCAAATGCATGAACCACATACATAGTTGCAGGTTAATTTAGAAAAACATTAAAATTAAAGGTGAGTTCACTCTTATTTAATCTTTGTCACAATTTAATTTACACCACTATCCATAAAATTTATATATATTGAGAATGATAAAGTTTTCTAGTTACTCTTTCTAACGAGTAAAAGATTAATTTAATTTTAATACATTGTCAATGTAAATTAGTTTTATGCATGTATCTAACTATTGTTACTACTATTTTACTTTGACTGCGTGAATAATTATCTAAAAAAGGTTTAATTACTCTGTTGGTCCCTATAGTTTTACCAAATTTTTAATTAGGTCCCTATACTTTTTTTCCTTTTAATTGAGTCCCTACACTGCTTTAATTTTGTAATTAAGTCCTTCCTAGTATAAAAAATATTAGAGTTAACTGAATATTTTTTCATAAATTGAAGGTACTTATAATTAAAAACTTAATTGAATCTTTGACTGCATGTATTTTGGTAAAAATATTATGTTAATTTTAATATTTTTAACATGAAAAGGACGTAATTACAAAATTAAAAATACTGTAGGAACCCAATTAAAAAGAAAAAAAGTATAGGGACCTAATTAAAAATTTGGTAAAACTATAGGGACTAATAGAGTAATTAAACCTCTAAAAAAATAGATGTAATTGGTCAATTACGTAAAACGTTTTACACAATCAGTGCATCAAAATTAAATTACTTAACAATATAAGAAGATTTTGCTTTTTATATATTCACATAAGGTACATAATAATTAATTAATACAAAAAACTATACATCCACCTGAAAATGAAAATAACCATTTGAATACCTATTAAACTAAACATCTAGTATAATTTAATTATATCTAGTTGAATCTAATATTAGCAACTAAACATCCACTTAACAATGAAAATAACAATTCGTATACCTACTAAAATGAACATCTTTCATAATTTAATTGTATTTACTTGAATCCAATCCAACCAACTAAATACTTAATAATTATATTCCAAATCTCTGACATTCTTCATAATTTGCTGAGGAAGAATTACAGAAGAAGTTGATATATGAGATAGAAAAAAAGAAGGTAGCATCTCTAATAATGAAAGAAAAAATTAATCCAATACAAATTAGCTTATGTAAGAAAATTGATTTGGTTAGTGCAACAACCACCGTACCTATTGAGTATAGAAACTATTTTAACTCTGAAGGTGCATACAAATTATGAAATTAAGTCTTATTGGCCATCACTAACAATAATGTAGTTAATTTTAAAGAACATTGTGTTTGAGATTTTACATCTTCTATAATTGAAGAATAGAAAAAAAAATGACCAAGTCTAAACAAGATGCACAACACTAACACTTTATGTTATTATTATGTTAATATAATTAACACATGCACAAAAAATTACTCTAATAAACTGACCTATTGTGCCAGAAGCATCACTACCACCATAGAAAATGGCATGTCCACTCTGCCAACTACCACCATAGTCAGCAATGGCACCTTGAAGGTTGATAACAATAAGTAAAACAATGAGAGCAACTAGAAGTACAGTTTGTGTATAATCTTGGGGTGATGAATGATGATGTCGGAGGATGAACCGCTGCCGGCTGGGGGTAAATCTTCTCCGATTAGGACGTCCACGGCTGCACGAATGAAGCAACCCTCGCAACGGTGTTGCACAGTCCTTCGCGGTGTGCACGGCAGTGTCTCCCAAAGCTATGCACGATGGCGGCTGTTGCGGGTTGCGCGGTGGCACCATTGAAAGAAAGTGAGAATTTTCGAGAAACAATTTCCTGTAAATGGAAGAAGAGGGTTGGCAGTTTTCAATTTTACGTTGTTGATGATATAAAATTCTTATTTGGATTGATTTTGAAATTTGAAATAAATAATACTTAATTACTTTAATTTTCATTTGATTTTAATTACTTTGTGGCATCTTATAATTTTCAGATCAATAAACATATTTAACTTTATTTACTTAAAAATAGGATAATAATTAAAATAGCTAAAAAAAAAATAAAGGAGTCGAATCGTCATTTACAGTGGTGATGGATATATGACAGAGCAATAATAATTTAAATTTTATATTATGAAAGCAAATCTGGCTTATTAAAAAAACAATATTATCACTCTTATTTTCTAGTTATAAAATTATTTTATATTTTTTTTGTGACTAGAAAAGAAACAAAATTTTCTTTGATAAAGATACTACTTACTTAAAACTTAAAAGAATGTGCTATTTTATTTTTATTAATTTTTAAAGTAGATTATACATTCCTTTTTATTCTCTCCATACAAAAACCTGATCCTCATAGAATTCTCCTTATATTAATAGCCTTCGAAAGAGCTTGAAAATCTTCATTGCCCGATTCAAAATTCAGTAGCCTTTGTTTTTCCTTCGTTCCTTTGTTCTTTTTTTATTCTTCGTTGGACATAAAAATAACAATAAAAAACTTTACGAATTCTTCTAATCTTACAAACACAAAATAATAACGTGTTATTTTATCATGATCAACCCACAATATTGAAAACTCTTCCATATTGTCATATGATCAACCCACAAAAACAAGCACAAGTTATCTTACCACCAAAAAGGTTTCTATGTGAGATTAATCAGTGTTACATGCTAAGGCCTTTTAATCTTGTCTATATCTCTCACTAATCATAAAAAGTTATCACTCTTTAATTGAGATTATGAAAGAGATAAACTTGAATTATTTCTTAAAAAAATTTATAACCAAAAGTATAAAACATTTGTTCTCTTTATGAAGAGTAAATGAATAACTGCTCTGTGTGGTGGATAAAGACCTCTTTTCAATCTCTAACAACCTAACATTCTTGGTGTGCTCTGTGTCATAATAACCAAGTACTTTTACAGCATTCTTTTTAGGTTTGTTTTTCTCTTCTATGACCTCACCAAAGAACTCTCTAGATGCAGCTTCAATTTTGTGCCTGTGATCTTTAAGCTCTTTTAAAGGCTAATTACATAATTGTGTATGTGTAGAGTTTGAAAAAATAGAAAGGGATATGAAACCAAATGTATAGATAAATTAAGAATAAAAAATTTATGATCAGGAAAGAGAAATAGTTGGGAGAGCTGAGCAAGGCTGATGTAATTCAGTAAGAAGATTTTGAATCCAAATGAGCTACATGAATACTGATGTCAAGTCTCTATATTCAGTTTTAGTTGAGCTTCTATTGACAGTGAGTTGTGATGGTTATCAGTGGTTAAAAAAAAAGGGTGGTTGAATCTTGAACTCTTTTTTTAATGAGACTTTTAATTTTGAATTCAATAGAGAAACTTTGAGTAGAAAATATGATAGATACTTCTGTTTTGCCTCTTATAGTGCAGAACCAGAAACATAGAAGAAAAAAGAGAATGATACACAGATGTATCCTGATTCGGCTAATCTGTGCAATGTAGCCTACATCCAGTCTCCATCACAACTGTGACGGAATTTCACTATCTTTTAATGGATTATAGTCATCAATTTCTTCCTAGGATCTACCTAATCCTATCTGGGACAAATCCAGATTCTAACCCAATCTGAATTTGACTAGGACTCAACCTAGCTTTCAACAGCCAAGTGCTAACCCAACCTATAAGGGAATCCCCTCATAATCATGACAACAAAACAAAAATACATACAAAAAATTTTTGAGCTAACTATGCCTTTTTCTCCAAGTTTAACTCTATTTTTTTCTTCACTCATTGGCTTTTTCTTACAAATCTCACCATTTTTCCTTTTACCATGAAAAACAGAAAGACTAAACTGAGAAAAAGAAATACAAAATAAAAATAATGAAGGAGATGAATAAATAGCTCAAAGAGTTATGGGAACCCAAATGTGTGCTCTCACTCCTTACTCCAATCCTTGGCCGTTCACCCCTATTATAGAGGAGTGAAGCTTCCAGGGCTTGAAACTTTCTTCAACACATGTTGGTTCTCTTCTCCCAATACACAGATGCAGCAGCGGCGTTCACAGAGGAGAGAGAGGGTAGAAGCAGTGACATGTAACCATACCTTCAATCTTCTCTTTCAACATTTTTCTTCAAGAATCTTGAATCTGAGCCGTGCGTTCTTGATTTAGCCCCAAGTTTGTTTCTTGACTGTAGATTCCAAACAGAGCACCATTGACTTCACCTTTTTCAATTTTTTAGAACAGTGCTTGTGACCCAATTGATTTCTTCAACGTCCCTTGATGAAGCACGAATGGAAAAATCTCCTTTTTGAGATTTTCTTTTCTGATGAGATCTTCCCTTTTGTCCTAACCTCTTTGACCTTCTCTTCTTTTGCTTGGATTTAGAAATTTTCTTTTTGTTCTTCAATTGTGTCCTAGCACAGAACTTTCTTTTTCTTTATTTTGCTTCAAATTTCACGTGGGTGATGTGAAAGAAAAGAGAAGAGAGAAAAGAGAGAGTTTGGCTTTCAATGGTATGGTGAAAGGTTCAAATGAAATTGAAATTTGAGTTACTTAGTTAGCAACTACGGTGAATGAATGAATTTAAGTGTGGACCACCGTTTAGGCTTAGATTATGAATATGGGCTTGTTTATGTTTTTGGGCTTATTTTCTTTCTTTGATCCTTAAAGCATTCTTTTTATTTCTGATAGAAATTTTTTGTGATGGCTTTTATTCAGGGTGAACCAATACTTGGGCTTTATGAATTTGTTTGTGTGGGTGGGCTAGATGCTATATGACTTGTAAGGATCTTGGGCCAATTACTTCCTTTTCTTTACTTGGCTTAAAGACTTATTTTTGTGTCTGATAGAAGGATTTTAGATGGTAGCAATTATATGTGTCCTTGGATCATGATTGTGTGTGCATATGGGATTGAGCATTTGCTTCTTGGGCCAATTTTAATTCAATTTTATTTCTACACATTAAACAAAATAAATTACACATCCAATTGAATAATAGCCCAATAATGTTTAGTCATCATCTTAATCATAGTTTAGTTATCTAAACTCAACAATCTCCCACTTGATGACAAACATTATTAAATGAATTGAAATTGAATGAGAGGTGTTTTTAGAAACTTTTCTTTGATGTTTCCTTTGGTTTAAAGCTCTCCCTTTTTTTTTTATCTCCAAACTCCCCTTGAATGTTTGCTTTTCATAACCTGATACCAACAAGCTTTACACTGAAATAATGCCAAACATCTAATACTTTTTAAACAATTTTGTATCTTAAGGAACCTGTTCAATCATATGTCAAAGTTTGCAAAGCTATTATCAATTCACAAATATCATTAGCCATCCTTGAAACAAGCATGAATCAGAGCTAATCCAAATATTAATTAAAAGTTATTTATTCAAAAGCTCAGATGCTAAGCTATAAACAATATTCATAACCAGATCAAGCTACATATTTTTAAACACAAATTCAAATTATAATAAACATCAGCTTCAAACATCATCATCATAGATCAAGATAGAAACAGATAGTAACCTTTCAATTCATTTTTCTTTCTCCTTCTTTTTTCATTAAGGAGGGACACCTGCATTGAAAAATATAACAACTCTAATTTTTGTACTAATGCGAGTTTTTCTTAAAATAATATTTTAAAGTGATTAATTTTATTTTGACGAGTCGACTTTGAACCCCGATGTAAAATAAATGGTAATATAATTTTATTATCATGTTATTTATTTATTTTACTTGCTCTAATTATAATGAAGTCTAGATAATAATATTAATATTATTATCAAGTCCAATTTTTGCCGATATAAGTAATTATTGGTATTTCTTGATGAGTGATGGAGGATAAATGTCGGTCTAGAATTTCTCAAAATAATCACGTTGCAAGTATAGTTCCAAACCAACAAATAATCCTCAATTAAAGTTTAATTTTGTTTGTCACAAACAAACCCAATAAAAATAACCGAAGTATTTAAACCTCGAGTCGTCTCTCAAGGAATTGCAAGAAAGTGTGCATATTATTGGTTATGGGATTTGTTTATTTTTAGATTTTGGGATGATGAACAAGAAATGTAAATTTCAAGGAAATAAAGGAAACTTAAATGATAAAAAGTTCTTGGTAAGGGTTGATGGTTAAGGTTCACTATCCTTGTTACTAACCACAATATGATAACTGCAAGGATCAATCCCATCTATTCATCCTCTAATAATTGAAGGAAAGTCAAATGAGTTTCACCAATCCTAATCCATAAGTCCTAGCCACTCACTAATTGAATTAGTGAAGACTAGTATCAATGGACACCAATTATCAATCACTTGGACATTAGCAACTCAAAGTTACCCAAGTTACCAACCCAAGCCAAGAATAAGAAAGTCTACTCTATAGCTAAAAGAAACATTTCATCAAACATATAGAATGCAATAAAGAGAAACATCATAAAATGCAAGAATTAATAAAGGTTATGACTAACATAAGTAAGAAATTAACAATAGCAACTAAGGTAAACATAAAAAGATATGGAAATATAAAATTGCATTAAAAGAGAATTGAAATTGACAAGAGAGTTCATAAACTAAAATTGACAATATAAGGAAATTAATAAGAAAAAAAGATAAACTAAGATACTAGAACAATGAAAAGTAAAGGAAAGCTAAATTGAAAGAAGATTAAGATCTAGATCTAAAAGAACCTTAAAACCTAGAGAGAGGAGAGAGCCTCTCTCTCTAGAATTCTATATCTATCTAAAACTAGTGTGTGTATGAATGAATGAATTATTGATTTCCTTCCCTCCTTCACTCCCAACCTCTAATATACAGAATGAGCTTAAAACTGGGCCAAAACCAACTTAGAAATTGCCCCCAACATTTTCACTTTAGTGAGGCACGTGCCGCTTGTCACACGTATGCATCAGCCACGCGTACGCGTCGTTGGATAATGCACTGGTAATAAACCACTATTTTATGGTTTATCTTGTGCTCAATTGAGTGGTTTTTATCTACTCTTTACCCACTTATTCATACTATTTGCATGATTTTACATTTGCCTTCCTAATTATGTGCTTTGATTGAAAACATGCTTCTTTGGACTTATAATTTCTAATATTAATCCTCTCTTATCACCATTAGATGCATTGATATGTGTGTTAAGTGTTTTCAGAGATTACAGGGCAGGAATGGCTCAGAGGATAGAAAGGAAGCATGCAAAAGTGGAAGAAATACAAGAAGTTGGAGAAATTGCTAAGCTGTCCAGCCTGACCTCTTCGCACTCAAACGGCTATAACTTTAGCTACAGAGGTCCAAACGACGCGGTTTTAGTTGCGTTGGAAAGCTAACGTCCGGGGTTTCGATTTGATATATAATATGCTATAGTTCTCTTGATGCTAGGTGACGCGATTGCGTGATCCATGCGGCCGTGTCGCAGTGACAGAAATCAGCGTGTTTGAATTCTTCTCCAGCGATTTCTGGGCTGTTTTCGACCCAGTTCTTGGCCCAGAAAACACAGATTAGAGGCTATAAAGTGGGGGAATGCACTCATTCATAGGAGGCTCTCATATTTACAATTTTAGGAGTAGATGTAGTTTTTAGAGAGAGAGGTTCTCTCCTCTCTCTTAGGATTAGGATTTAGGATTTCTCTTAGTTTT
This sequence comes from Arachis ipaensis, assembly GCF_000816755.2. Taxonomy (NCBI): domain Eukaryota; kingdom Viridiplantae; phylum Streptophyta; class Magnoliopsida; order Fabales; family Fabaceae; genus Arachis; species Arachis ipaensis. The sequence goes on along the minus strand of NC_029788.2, from coordinate 81,529,425 downwards.
AGGAGTGACTCTCAATCCCAGGTTCTTTATTTTTATTTATTTTCCCAATTTAATTTATGAACTCTTCTATGTTACATATAATTTTCTTAATTAATGTTATTTGAGGTATTTCAGATTTAAGATTGCTTTGCTTTGTTTAAGATTACCTTCAATTTAATTTAGATATTTTTCTCCCTTTTGGCTTTGGTCAAGTGATTGGTAGTACTTGAGTTATCAAACTCAGCAAGTGATTGAAATGGACAGATTTTGCTTTAGCTAAGATTGCTCTAACACTAGTCTCCCCACAGGAGTTGACTAGGACTTGAGAATCAAGCTAATCAGTCCACTTAACCTTCCTTTGTTTAATAAAGGCTGACCAAGTGGGATTAAAACCCAATTCTCTTCACACTTGATAAGGATAATTAGGATAGAAATTCCAATTCTTATACCTTACCAAGAGATTTTATTATTATTATTATTTTATTTTACTTGTCATTCAATATATTCCCGCCTTACCTCCTAATAAACCCCAATTTTCAACTCATAACCAATAATAAGAACATACCTCCTTGCAATTCCTTGAGAGGACGACCCGAGGTTTGAATACTCGGTTATCAATTTCAAAGGGGTTTGTTACTTGTGACAACCAAAACGTTTGTACGAAGAGATTTTTTGTCGGTTTAGAGACTATATGTACAACGCGACTATTTTTATGACATTCTTTACTGGCAAAAATCCCAACGTCAAAATGGCGCCGTTGCTGGGGAATTGCAAACGTGTGCCTTATTATTGGTTATTGTAAATATTTTATTTTTGCTTGTTTATTTGTTTTTATTTTTGTTTTTATTTTTGCTTTTTCTTAAGTTAAGAGGTTATTGGTTTTTATTTTAAAATTTTTATCTTATCTTATCTTATTTCAAAAATCAAATTTCAAAATTCAATTTAAAAATTTTCAAAATTTAAATTTAAAATTTTTCAAATTTCAAATTTCAAAATTTCAAAAATTCAAATTTCAAAAATTCAAATTTCAAAATTTAATTTACAAATTCAAAATTTAAATAACCTTTTAATTTAAATTTATTTTTATTTTTGTTTTTAATTTTTTTTTTATTTGCTACTATGAACTCTCACCCCTTTGACTATGAGTCTGGTTACAATAATGTTGCAGGAAGAAGAAATTACAATGAGAACAGGCATCAAGGTTGGAACAATCAAAGATGGGAGGAGCCACAAGGATTTGATCAACCCTCATGGCAACAACCACCTCCAATGGACTATCAACAATCACCACCATATGCCTATGAACCCTTTCCTCAACATAACTTTGGACCACCACACTCACAAGCCCCTTTCTGCCATTCACCTCCATATGACCCTAACCCTCAACCACCATACCAACCACCTTATGAGCCATATGAACCATATATAGAACCACTCCAATTCCAATCCAATCACTCCCAACCACCACCACTTTCTTTTGTAGCATGTCCAAGTCCGGCAACCCGAGAAGCAGAGGTTCGCCTAAGGGAAACAGTAATTAAATTTCAGGCAACCGTTCAACAACTGGAGCAAGCATTAATTCAATGGACTTCTAGACGCTCAAATATACAAGGGTCAACCACAGCCCCATGTGGACAATTTCATGAAGGGCGTAGCATGAATGAGATACCAGAAACCCCAGTGGACAAGACAGAGAATGAATTCGTACTAGAACAAGTAGAAGATGCTGTCATTGTTCAAGAAGAAGAAGAAGTGGTTGAAGACTTAGGAGATGCAGAACCTCCATTGGAAAGTCAAGACATAGAGCCAAGACGGTTGAAATTGATGCTGAGGAGAGTGTACAACCTCCAAGGCATATCACAGTTGAAGATTTGGAAGAGGTTGATCAAGAGATGGAGATTCAAGAAGAAGAAGCACAACCTCCCATGCCCTTGGAAAGCAATGAAGAGAAGATTGAATTGGAAGAAAGCTACCAAGAGGAAGAGGTTGAAATTGAAGAAGCTTGCAAAGAGGTGGTAATTATCAGAGAAGAGCACAAGGGAGTGGAGCTTGCAATTTCATTAAAAATACCTCCTCCTAAGTTGCCATCATCCTTCACAACATTCAAGTGGGTAAAATTCATATCCCATAGCTTACTAATCCCACTTGAATATGGGCTACTGGAGACGGATGGTCAACTTAGAGCTCTTTGTGGCATTAAGAGTAAGAGGAAGATGGCTAGTGGTAAGAATTGTCCTGCAAGGTTCATTATGGTTGGAAGCTTTAAGTTTAAATGCAAAGGTTGGTGTAAAGCTCAACTGAATGGATCTAGGAAGCTGTTTGGATGTCTCAGTGAGAATTCTGACTATTCACCACCCAAGTGGAAAAATGATGATCAACAAGAAGTTGTGTGCAAAGGCAAGGTCTGGGACCTCGGAATTCATCCCAGAAATCAACACTCTTGGGGCCTTGTCACTTGCTTTAACTTGCTTGAAGGCTTTCTGCGCCTAGTTTGGGATCCCGGAGGCCATTGGAATCACAAACATTGGTGGAGATTCCTGGATGAGTTCAAGCACAAGCCTCCATAACAAAGGACTCCCCAAATGTCCAACTTAAGGACTTTAACTAAAAGTGTTGGGTGGGAGACAACCCACCATGGTATAATCGTTTATTTTTCATTTTTTATTTAGTTTTATTTGTTTTCTAGTTTTATTTTATTTTATTATATTGAACCTGGAGTTTTGCATCACCTTCATATTAACACTACATTCTTCATTTTTCAGATAAAAAAAAAGCGAGCACGCGACGCGACTGCATTAGCGACGCGTCCGCGTTGCAAGGAGATGGGAGACAATATTAATATGAACAGAGAGTTATGCAGGAGCAGCGCTGGAGGCGTGCCAATGGCACAAATCACCCCACGCGACCGCGTCATATGGGAATAATGGCCTCCCACGCGACCGCGTCACCCACGCGGCCGCGTGACCTGAAATCGGCGTAAAAAAGGGTGTATGGCAGAAAGTTGAGCTGGAGTTGGGCTGGACTCGTGCTGGAAGCCCAAGCCCTCCCACGCGAACGCGTGCCCTACGCGTCCGCGTCATATTGGAAATAAGGCCACTCATGCGATCGCATGCTCCACGTGATCGCATCACCCAATATTTGGCAACTAATGATTTTGAACAGAGAGTTGTGCGAGTGCGAGGCTGCCCTCGCGCCCGTAGCATAAAACGGGTCACGCGACCGCGTGACCGAGGCGACCGCGTCATTCAGTTTAAGCGCAAGTCGAGCGACCGCGTGCCTCACGCGACCGCGTCGCTTGCGCCGCACAACTTATCTCAATTAGCCAAAAATATCTTATCTTTTCTTCCCCAAATCCTAATTTCTTTCTTCTTCTCTCTTCTTTCCTCTTTCTTTCTCTCCTTCTTCCCCTCTACTCTTCTATCCCTTTAATTTAATGCATTTATTTGTTCTTTCTTTTTTCTTTTTCAATTCTTTTTCATGTATTTTTCTGTTGGTGTTGGAGTTTTATTTGGATAAGTGCCTTAATTTATTTGAGCAAGTGGTTATTCTGAGGAGAGATTTGACAATTGACATTTATTCATGGGTCTCTTATACATTTGGATTACATTATTTTCATCCCTATTTTAACTTGCACACCCAGTGTTTGTGAAAAAGCTTTTATGGCATTTTAAATCTTATTTTATTTTACTCTTTCACTTGCATGCCTCTTTTTCACAACACTTGTGCTCCACATGTATTTGGGATTATCATTCACAATTGTCATCATTACACATGCTCTTTAATTTAGCACATTTTATTACTTGATGCTTGAGCTATGCTTGTCATGCCTATTATTTGCATGTTTTTATCCTCTTGCATCTTATTATTTTGAATTGCCCCTTTTTGATCTTTATTGTTGTCTTTCCTACATGTTGTAGCTACCATGTAGTTGGGCTATCATCTTTCCTTTGGCATTCCTTATCACTTGGAATTTCCCCCCTTCCAGTCTTAGTTTTCTATATTTTACACTCTTCTTTTTTTCTTTTTCCTTAGGCATGGGTACCAAGAAAGAAAAAGAGAAGGCTACTGACAAGACACCAGCAAGAAAAGGAACCAAGAGATCTCCAACTAAGGCACCTCCATCTACAAGCGTCAGTTGGAGCAACCCGTCCACCTGCACATCTCTGCATGCACCGAGGACGGTGCAATCTTTAAGTGTGGGGAGGTCGATGCCGATCTCCATGGGTTAGTTACTCCTCTATCTCAACACCAATAATTTATTTTCCTTATTCATTGTTGCATTTGCATGTTTGATTGCATATTTGTTTAATTTTTTTGCATATTTTACCACTTGGTAAAGTAATATTTTCTTTTTCAAGAAACCTTTTAGAGAATTTTACTAATTTGAATAAAATTTAATGTCACACTTGTTTGAAGAGATGTTATACTGGAACATGGTTTAGAACTCGAACACACAAAACCTGTGAGATTTTTGAGCCTATTTGAATTGGTTGTATTTTATCAACCAAAGTTCTGTTTTAGTGTGTATTTTTCTCTTGTGTATTTTAAAATTGTGATCTTTGTCTTGCTTAATTCTATATTTCCATAATTTGATGTATGCATACACTTACATGATTGAGGCCTTTGGCCTTTGTAGCTTACATACCCATATGGCCTTACCCCTCTCATTTTCCTTTGCAAATCAATGTTAAGCCTTTTAACCCCATTTGTTCTTTATTTTAGCTCATCACTAACTCTAAGCAGAAAATAATACTGTCCTTAATTTGAATCCTTGGTTAGCTTAGACTAGTAAGAGTGCTCGTGAATTAAGTGTGGGAAAA
>NC_029788.2:81498898-81522351 GCF_000816755.2 Arachis ipaensis | reverse complement strand
AGCTTGAACACACAAAACCTGTGAGATTTTGAGCCTATTTAAATTGGTTGCATTTTTCAACCAATATTTTATTTTTGATATGTGTTTTTCTCTCTAAAATTGTGATCTTTGTCTTGCTTAATTCTATATTTCCATAATTTGATGTATGCATACACTTACATGATTGAGGCCTTTGTTTCACTGAGCTTACATACCCATATGGCCTTACCTTTCATTATCCTTTGCAAACCAATTTGAGCCTATTTTACCCCTTTGTTCTTTACTTTAGCACATCATTAACTCTAAGCGAAAAACAATAATGTCCTTAATTTGAATCCTTAGTTAGCTTAGACTAGTGAGAGTGCTTATGATTTAAGTGTGGGAAATTAGGTTTGGAAATATTTGGTTTGAGAAATGAGTATGTTTTTCCTAAAAATGTGAAAGAAATGTTTAGGAAATGTTCATGCATTCAATAAATTAATCATATACATTGAGAAAAACAAAAAAAAAAGAAAAAAAATATATAAAAAAAGAGAGAGAGAAAAAGAAAAGAAAAAGTGAAAATAAGAGAAAGGAGACAAAATGCCCCAAAGTAAGTAGTGAAAGCAATGCATATGAGTTGTACTTGAAATTAGAATGCATGAATATGTGGAAAACATGGTTAATGGATGGTTAGATATTGTATTATGATTACATGGATTATTTAAGTTAGGTGGGAAAAGTTTAAGTTAATTAAGGATTCTGATTTTAGTCCACTTGGCCAAATACAATCCTACCTTGACCCTGACCCCATTACAACCCTTAAAAGACCTCTTGATTTGTGTATTTGTGCATTAAATTTATGTTGATTGTTAGATGAAGAGCAAGCCTTAGAAAGCAAGGTTAGTGGAGAATTGAGAGAATCGAACCTAAAACACTTGAGTGATTAGAGTGTATACACTACCAGTGAGGGTTCGATGCTCAATTCCTTGTTCCCTGCTTTCATGAGCTATCTTCTTACAAGTTCACTTGCTTTTTATTGTCTGATTTGAATTAGTGAAATCCAGTTCATATTTATTCTTGAAAGATTTGTTTATTTTTAACCAAGTAAGTAGAAACATCTTAGCATGTAGTTACATTCATAGGTTGCATATCATACTCTCTATCATTCCTCTTCATCTTTATAGTTTCTCTTGAGCTTAGCATGAGGACATGCTATTGTTTAAGTGTGGGGAGGTTGATAAACCACTATTTTATGGTTTATCTTGTGCTCAATTGAGTGGTTTTTATCTACTCTTTACCCACTTATTCATACTATTTGTATGGTTTTACATTTGCCTTCCTAATTATGTGCTTTGATTGAAAACATGCTTCTTTGGACTTATAATTTCTAATATTAATCCTCTCTTATCACCATTAGATGCCTTGATATATGTGTTAAGTGTTTTCAGAGATTACAGGGCAGGAATGGCTCAGAGGATGGAAAGAAAGCATGCAAAAGTGGAAGGAATACAAGAAGTTGGAGAAATTACTAAGCTGTCCAGCCTGACCTCTTTGCACTCAAATGGCTATAACTTTAGCTACAGAGGTCCAAATGACGCGATTCCAATTGCGTTGGAAAGCTAACGTCCGGGGCTTCGATTTGATATATAATATGCTATAGTTCCTCTGAAGCTAGGTGACGCGATCGCGTGATCCATGCGGCCGTGTTGCAGTGACGGAAATCAGCGTGTTTGAATTCTTCTCCAGCGATTTTCAGGCTGTTTTCGACCCAGTTCTCGGCCCAGAAAACACAGATTAGAGGCTATAAAGTGGGGGCATGCATTCATTCATAGGAGGCTCTCATATTTACAATTTTAGGAGTAGATGTAGTTTTTAGAGAGAGAGGTTCTCTCCTCTCTCTTAGGATTAGGATTTAGGATTTCTCTTAGTTTTAGGAGTGACTCTCAATCCCAGGTTCTTTATTTTTATTTATTTTCCCAATTTAATTTATGAACTCTTCTATGTTACATATAATTTTCTTAATTAATGTTATTTGAGGCATTTCAGATTTAAGATTGCTTTGCTTTGTTTAAGATTGCCTTCAATTTAATTTAGATATTTTTCTCCCTTTTGGCTTTGGTAAAGTGATTGGTAGTACTTGAGCTATCAAACTCAGCAAGTGATTGAAATGGGCAGATTTTGCTTTAGCTAAGATTGCTCTAACACTAGTCTCCCCACAGGAGTTGACTAGGACTTGAGAATCAAGCTAATCAGTCCACTTAATCTTCCTTTGTTTAATAAAGGCTGACCAAGTGGGATTAAAACCCAATTCTCTTCACACTTGATAAGGATAACTAGGATAGGAATTCCAATTCTTATACCTTGCCAAGAGATTTTATTATTGTTATTATTTTATTTTACTTGTCATTCAATATATTCCCGCCTTACCTCCTAATAAACCCCAATTTACAACTCATAACCAATAATAAGAGCATACCTCCCTGCAATTCCTTGAGAAGACGACCCGAGGTTTGAATACTCGGTTATCAATTTCAAAGGAGTTTGTTACTTGTGACAACCAAAACGTTTGTACGAAGGGATTTTTTGTCGGTTTAGAGACTATATCTACAACGCGACTGTTTTTATGACATTCTTTACTGGCAAAAATCCCAACGTCAACTGGCCACGCGTACGCATCAGTCACGCACACACGTCATTCACGTGTATGCTGTACTTGGTCACACACACGCGTCAGTCACGTGTATGCGTCGAGGCTAACTTCTCAAATCCTTAATTTCTTGTGTTCCTTCCACTTTTGCATGCTTCCTTTTCATCTTTTGAGCCATTCTTGCCATATAACCCTGAAAACACTTAACAAACATATCACGGCATCGAATGGTAATAAAAGAGGATTAAAAATTAGCAATTTTAAGGCTTAGAAAGCATGTTTTCATTCTTAAGTACATATTAGGAAGGAATCTCAAAAACATGTTATATGGATAAGTGTGAGAATAGTTGACAAAATCCACTCAATTCTATACAAAATAAACCATAAAATTATAGTTTATCAATGAGCATAGAATTGCTAATGCTTCATCAAATATCTTTCATCCTTAAGTTACTAATGTCATATATATTAGTAACTCATATTTAACCCTAAATATATTATTACTTGTGTACACTACTACATTTTGAAGATTTAGTAACATTTCTCTTTTAACATTTGTTAAAGTGTTAGTAATGGTCATAAAATTCAATATTAAGTAACATTTATTTATAAATGTTAACAAATATATTTAGTTTTTAAAAAACTTTCTAAAAATGTTACCTATTGTCAATTAAAAGTCATTCCCAATTTCCAAATAAACAAATCTGAAGGGTAAATAGAAACCACTCACAATCGTTCTCACTCCTCCTCATGCTAGAAAAAATGCTGTAAACCCTATCTCGTTCCTCTTGAGACCTCAATCATCTCTTACTCTGCCTTCAGATTCAAATTCTCGATTTTACTCTCCACTGCGGTAAGCATTTTCTCTCTTCTTTAATTTTTTTCTATTCATGGAGTTGTTCAATTTCTCAATTGTTGCTAATTTTGATCCAAATCTAAATTATCACTGCTCGTTGTTGCTGCCAATGCTTGCCGCGTTAGCTATCGTCATTGTCACCGTTGTTGTGTATGTAGGCCCTCCGTTGCTCCTGGCTTTGTAGTCATCGCAGAACTGCCTTCGATCTTGGTCAGGCATCGTCTCTGTCACCGCAAATGCAAACGTCGCTACAAGAGTGACCTTCAAGTCTAATGCTTCATTGGTAAACCCTTACTATGTTTCTCTCTGCATTTGCTTCATGTCTTTTTCCTTGTACTTAACAACTTTCAAAACTTTCTATTCGAAAATTATTTGCTTTCTTATTTTTACAGTTAGAATTAGTACAAAGTTCACTTTTTTATGAGTTTCTGTCCCTAAATTTGCACTTAAATTTGTGGTTCTGTAATTTGTAGTTCCATTTCCATGCAAGTTAGAGAAAGAAAATTGAAGTAGTACATATGCTTTTCTCTCATAAGAGCTGGAGTTGGATTCATGTGGTGGATCTTAAAAAGAAAAAAGGCATGAGAAAATTATTATGAAAAAGAGGGTTTAAATTGGGAAATATTTCTCTTTTGTTTTAGTTCTGTGTTATGCAATATTTCCTCTTATTTCCTTCTTTAGTGTTTATGGTGTGAACTGTGAAAGTGTGAAATCCAAGTTGGGTTTGTCTTTTTGTGTGCCACACTGAGGGAGATTAAGGAGGAAAAAGCCTTTTATTCCCCTTTTCTTTCTTCTTTCTTTAATGTATGACGCTTAACTTTGTGCTATTGTCTTCCACTAATTATAGTTAACTTCCTTTTTTGCTCTTGTTAAATACAAAGATCATGTGAGTTGGTTGTTTCAAATATGTTGCTTTTGGTCACTGATATTTTCAAACAAAGGCTTTTTTAAAGAAAGGACTTTTGTTAATACCTTTTATTCTCCTGCTAATTCCACCTCATTATTACTATGTCAGCTAATTTCAGCCAATATTATAGTAAGTTGTTAATTTTAGTATATATAAAGCCCAATGATTGTAAATTTTGTTGAATTTAAGTTTTAAATATTTTTTAAATTGAATTTCAATTTTTTTATGATTGCATATGCTCTCCCACCATCATTTTCCATGCTTCAAAGTTTAATGTGAGTCAATTCTTGAGCATTTATTTCTGATTTTTGATTGCAAGTCTTTTTAATTAGCTATTTGAAACTTTTTATTTGTTTAATTAAGCATGCCAAAAATAAGCATTTTTATCTCTGGTAAGGTTGTTGTCAATTCTGGTAAGATTTGTTGGTATGATCCTTGTTCTATGGTCTCCTGTTGCTATTCCATTGCTTCCGACATTGGTTCGGAGCTGGACAACACAGACCGCTTCCAAATTTGCCGAGTTCACTTGCATCGTTGGCCTGTACACTTCAACAGTGATACCTATCATGTTATGGGGAAAAAGAATTCGTGGGTACGAAAATGCATTTGAGCAGTATGGTTTGGACTTGAAATCGTCACACTAGGTACAAGTTTGAGATGAAAATCAGTAAAAAAGTCTCAGAATAAATATCTGAAGATAGTATTGGAATGTGTTGTCAAATGTCAATATCATGTTTCAATCTTCTTCTTTGCCCCTCGAATATGTATAATAAAAATTGAAATTACAGTAACGAGAATGAATGTATTAAAATTTTTGGTGGTTCTTGCAGATATTTGAATTGTTGAAGGGCTTCCTTGGTGGCATCATCCTCGTTTTTTCAATCCATGCTGTGAATGCATTTCTTGGTTGTGCAACTTTTTCATGGCCTTGTAGTCCGTCATCTTTAGATGCTGTGACATGTTTTAAAGTGTACGGGAAAATGATTTTGGTGGTTGTTCAAGGAACTGTAATGGCCAGTGGCATTGACCTGGTAGAAGAATTGCTTTTTAGGTCATGGTTTCCGCAAGAAATTGCAGTTGATCTGGGGTATTTTCATGGAGTCATCATTTCAGGGCTAGTGTTTTCTTTATTGCAGAGGTTTGTTTTCTTTCTGGAGTTTGTTTTGGATATTATTCATGGTTATGCTTTGGCTTTCACAGCACATATATTTGGTTTCTTTTTTCCCATTCTATTAACAACACTAAGAAGTCTATGGTTTTTATGGCGGATTTTAGTTGTAGTTAGTGGTTTGTGTAGGACACAGTATTTACCAAACTAAACTGTGATGACATATATTTTCATTATTACCTCCATATTCTCATTTGCCAATTCAAAATCTTGTCATTTCTTTTGCTTTGGTTCCAGGTCCCTGATAGCAGTTCCATGACTTTGGCTTTTATCTTTGTCTCTGTCAGGTGCCCGACAGGGAAATAGAGGTAGCCTCTCAATTCCGATAGGGATACGCACTGGGATAATCACATCCACTTTTTTCTTGCAAAAGGGTGGCCTTTTAACATATAGTAACACTCTTTGGATAACCGGCACTCATCAATTTCAACCCTTCAGTGGGTTAGTTGGGTTGGTGTTTTCTTTTTCATTGGCAATACTTCTTTACCCCACACGCACACAAAAGAAGAAAGCCCAAGAATAAAAATATTCATTATAATTCTGGTAAGGCTTGTTCTACTAGCTTTTTTATCTTGTGCTTTTCTGCATTTTCATGTGTAATTTTCTTAATTAATGACATTTGTGGTGTCTTGCTATTTGCTAAGATGTGGTTGTTAAATACTTAAATTGTGCAATATCTTTAGTAAAATCTGCTAAAAAATGCAAGAACTATGAGAGGAAAAGGAATGTCTTGTTGCAGTTGGATATAGATATTTTATGTAACACTTAAAAAATGTTACCATAAATATTTTTTGTAACACTTAAAAAAATGTTATGATAAGTATTTTTTGTAACACTTAAAAAATGTTACAAAAGATCTTTAGTAACATTTTTTAGTTATATTATACTATTTTTTATTTTATTTTATACACAATATAAATATACTAAAATTAATTACTACAAAATGAAATATTTCAATAAATTCAAAAATTCACAAAATGAAAATTTTATAATCTCTTTCATTAATCAATAATCATTGTACAAATTTACTTCGTGATGCAAATAAAATGAAAAAAGAAAAAAATACTTATAGCACTTAAACTCTGAACATTCCATATAAAAAAATCAGTGTTTGTTGTGAATTAGATCAAAGATACACTGAATGATGAGGGAAAACTGAATGTGGTACATCTTCAACTTCAGCTAGCACAACTGATGATGTTCTCAATAGAAGGATAGGCATGTCAGATGGCAATTCGTCTAGCAAAATCAGGAGAACAGCTCTGAGTTGTTCAAGAGCCTGCAGGATTATGAAACCAATCAAACTCAGGTAGCATTGAAGCAGCCCCACAACATAAGTGAACACATGCGTACAAAATATAAATTTTGGGCAGGAAGATCATTTTCATTTTACATACAAATAATTAAAATATGCACTTACAGTTTCCCACCAAACATCAAATTGTGGTAAATAGAGAATTGATGGTGTAGTTCTTCTAGCTTCGCCAAATATGTATACCAAGGCCTCCTCTGGTGTCTTAGCACTAGGATCTGACAGAAGAGATAGAAGTTCTAATGAATGTTCTTGTTAAGATATAGATAAGAAAAGCATTCACTTATTAAGATATAGAGAATAGCAAACCCAACCCTGCAAAGTAAATATATATTATCCTCACTACAAATAAATCACAGGAAGAAAAAAGTAATCATCATAAATAGATGACAGAGCTGGAAGGATAGTTTTTCCATTATCAAAGGAAAGTCACACACCTTGCCAATATTGCTCAAATTTGAAGAACTCTTTAACAGAACACACTTAAAATAACAAATTGAAAACAATATCAATACCTTGATTTTCAGAGCCATTAGACAACTAATTCCAACTGTAACAAGACATTCCTTTTCCTCTCATAGTTCTTGCGTTTTTTAGCAAATTTTACTAAAGATATTGCATAGTTTAAGTATTTAACAACCACATCTTAGCAAATAGCAAGACACCACAAATGTCATTAATTAAGAAAATTACACATGAAAATGCAGAAAATCATAAGATAAAAAGCTAGCAGAAAAACCTTACCAGAATTGACAACAACCAGTGACGGTAGCGCGCGGTGAAGGCGAGCAAGAGAAGAACGAGACTAGAACGGCTGAAATGGAGTGAGGGGAAGCAGAATGAGACCAAAAGAATGAAAATGACAATGAAGATGGCGAGCCGAGAGTGAGTGAGTGTGGGGGTCAGCAAAGAAAAAAAACACAAAACTTTCAACAAAGAAGCGAGAATTAGAAGAAACGTTGAAAAATGGTAACCAAGATATGAAGGAAAAAATATAAACATTTGACTATTTAATAAAATAAAAACACCATACACAAATTACAACTATCGCATAATCACAAGCTGTAATACTCACTGGGCAAGCTGAGGTGTTGTAGCAGGTGGAGCACTAGGTGTTGTTGCCACTTTCTCTCTAAGACCCTAAACATTTCAAACACACAAGTGTGAAAATTATAGTTATACAAAATGAATTTCTTGTCCTTTATTATTATAAACAAGTCTAAAACATTGAAACGCACACTATGATCATATTAGAATAATGCTACTATTCTTCTGCAAGAAATTTTTTTGAACAAAATTAAAAATAAATCGGAACAAGCATGAAACGAAAAAGTAGCAAATCATCACCTTAATTCTTAAGAGATGTACAAGAATACAACTAACAAAAAGTTTAGCAATTAGAAAAATTCCAGCAGGTAAGATGATTAGTCCTCCTTTCTTCACCCATACACAAATCCAACCATCTTTATAATTCCTTACATCAAAGTACCCTAAGGTGAAGAAGTAAAGATTTAGGCTTTAGCAATGTAACATGGTGAAGAAAGTCACTAGGTATTGACGGAGAACAATGAAAAACAAAAGAAAATTGCACCTACCAGTTCCAGCAACACAATAGCGGATCTCCTCGTCGGTGTGAAAATGCTCTTCAAAGAAGCTTTTGATCTTCTCTTCATAGCTTGGCAATTTCTCTGGGCAGACCTCATAGACATCTTGCAGAAAATGTACCTCAAGTCAATCTGTAAAAGAGGCATTAACATACAGCAAGAATTTTCATAAAGTCATGTTTTTGCATTTTATTCATTCTTATTTGCATATAGTTATTTGTTTTGAGTTTAGGAGTTAGTTCTAAATGAGAGTGTGGCACATGAAATTGTGGAAATGAACATTCGCATAACAAACCATGTAGGAGTAACCGCGTTCTTCACAAATCTTTTTCAGCTCTGGATTTGTTTCATAGTTATTAGCATCTAATCTCTAGCTAAGCACTCCAAGTTCTGGAATGTTAACATAATAAAGTAAAATATCTGAGTGTAAACAGTGTTACCATAAAAGTTCTCAATGACACAACTATAACTGGTAGCCTACCATCATATATGTGAAGGGTTTGATGTAGTATCCTCTAGTTCATCAATGATATTATTCATAGAACCACCTTTCAATCCTCTACTTAAATTCAATGGCCTTTATATTGACTAAAATTAACAAAAACTATAATATTGGCTGAAATTAGCTAATATAGTAATGATTTTTTAATAATAATAATAATAATAATAATAATAATAATAATAACTTAATATACAAGGTAACATATAAACATTACAGACTTGGGCTATGATAAAAAAGACAGTAAAAACCTTTCTTCTGAGAAATCAAAGGCAGAGGAGAGATTCCTGATGCATGAGTTTTATCATTCTTGCCACCCTCTTTCACACGTAGTATTAATTGAACAAGATGCATCTTCTAATTTAAGACCTGGCTCCGAAAAACTCTGTTTTGTAGTGAACTTGAACATGTTGCTGTGCAGCAGCAGAAGGCGCCACTTTGGATACATCGTTTCTGCTAGCCTTGGCCAGCTTGCTCTTCTAACCTTGGCAATAGTCACAAACACCACTCTTCAGCAAGGACAATGATACTGAGAAACTTTCCATGAATGCAGTACCAATCAACCAACAAGAAAATACTTTTGTTAAGAACCTGAACTTTAGTTGAATTGAAACAGCTCCTGTATGTATTCTCACAGAAAACATTAGTAACATCCTGAAGAACAGCTTTCTTCTTACGCTGAAGAAAAGCATTATCAGAAAGTGCTCTTTTTGGATTGGCTCGCAACTGCGACTGCTTCTGATTGTGCTGCTTTGCTGGTTCCTTCACATTGAAATATTTTTTTCTCTGACTTCATTATAGCTTAGAAAACAATTCCAGAATAAAAATGAAAAATTTCACAACTGCCCTTCAGAATTGAACAATTACAATTTTGATACATAGCATCAGCTGGAAAAACTTGAGAACAACATTAGGAAATATAAACATATAACTACACCCCACACAATGTAAACAACATACCCTTCTTCAGAATCAATGTTCCACTGACAAAGGCCAATAGCAGATGCAGATAAGATGGAGTTAGGAAGACATGAAGTTTGCAAAAGTTAAAAATGAGCTGAAGTGTTTATGGATCACACTCTTGCATTACTTACATTACTGCCATGGTAACACTGATATGATCTATGAAAGGGATTTCAGATTTCAAATTTGAATTCCAACCAGAACAACAATAACACGAATCAACAGCAATGTTAGATCAAGCAGGATTTCAGTATCCAAATTCAGAATTGCAATTAAATTTAACTCTAAATCCAGAAAAATCACTTACTTTCAGAAATAATTACGAAGAAAGTAGTAGATTGTAACAATAATAGAGAACTCAACATCTTTTGATGAGTCCAACAAACCCGCTTTTCTCGTGGGGTTATCAGCAGCGACCTTCGCGTTTGCAGTGACAGAGACAATGCCTGAGGGCAGTGACCGAGATCGGAGGTGGTTCTGCGATGACTATAAGCCAGGAGCAACGGATGGCCTACCTGCACATAGACAGTGACAATGATGATAGCTAACGTGGCAAGCAGAGGCAGCGACAATTCAAATCTGGATCGAAATCAGCAACAGTTGAGAAATTGAAGAACTCCGTGAATAGAAAAAAAATTAAACAAGAGAGAAAATGCTTACTGTAGTGGATCGGAGAGTGAAATAAAAAATTTGAATATGAAAGCAGAGCAAGAGATGATTGAGGGTTAAGGAGGAGCGAGATAGGGTTTATAGCGTTTCACAGCGTGAAGAGGAGTGAAAATGATTGTGAGTGGTTTCTATTTACCCTTTAGATTTGTTTATCTGGGAGTGACTTTTAATTGACAATAATAGGTAACATTTTTAGGAAGAATTTTATAAAAATTAAATATATTTACTAACATTTATAATAAATGTTTGTTAATATTTAATTTTATGACCATTACTAACACTTTAACAAATGTTAAAAGAGAAATGTTACTAAATATTCAAAATGTAGTAGTGAACTGTCCTTCCAGCTTTGCTATCTATTTATGATGATTACTTTTTTCTTCCTCTGATTTATTTGCAGTGAGGAGAATATATATTTGCTTTGCAGGGTTGGGTTTGTTATTCTCTATATCTTAATAAGTGAATGATTTTCTTGTCTATATCTTAACAAGAACATTCATTATGACTTCCATCTCTGCTGTCAGATCCTAGTGCAAAGACACCAGAGGAGGCATTGGTATACATATTTGGTGAAGCTAGAAGAACCACACCATCAATTCTCTATTTACCATAATTTGATGTTTGGTGAGAAACTGTAAGTTCATATTTTAATTATTTGCATATTAAATGGAAATGATCTCCCTGCCTAAAATTTATATTTTGTACGCATATGTTCACTTATGTTGTGGGGCTGCTTCAATGCTACCTGAGTTTGATTGGTTTCGTAATCCTACAGGCTCATGAACAACTCAGTGTTGTTCTCCTGACTTTGCTAGACAAATTGCCATCTGACATGCCTATCCTTCTACTGGAAACATTCTTAGTTGTGCTAGCTGAAGTTGAAGATGTACCACATTCAGTTTTTCCTCATCGTTCAGTGTATCTTTGATCTAATTCACAACAAAACATTGATTTTTTTATATAGAATGTTCATAGAGTTTAAGTGCTATAAGTATTTTTTTTCTTTTCTCATTTTATTTACATTATGAAGTAAATTTGTACAATGATTATTGATTAATGAAAGAGGTTATAAAAATTTTATTTTGTGGATTTGTGAATTTAATGAAATATTTCATGTTGTAGTAATTAATTTTAGTATATTTATATTGTGTATAATATAAAATAAAAATAGTATAATATAACTAAAAAAATATTACTAAAGATCTTTTGTAACATTTTTTAAGTGTTACAAAAAATACTTATAGTAATATTTTTTTAAGTGTTACAAAAAATATCTATAGTAACATTTTTTTAAGTGTTATATAAAATATCTATTATAACATTTATTAAGTGTTACAAAAAGTTATCTATGGTAACATTTTTCTAAGTGTTACAAGATATATGTATTGTAACATTTCTTTAAGTGTTACCAAGAAAAGTATATTGTAACATATCTCATAATATTACTATAGAAGATCTATTGTAATATTTTTACTAAATGTTATTAAATCTTTAGAAAAATATTAATAAAACTCTTTAGTAACATAGGATATATTTAACATTTGTTAAAATGTTACTAATATATATAGGTAACATTTTAATATGATTTAGTAACATTTTTTAAATGTTAGTAAAAGTCAATTATATAGTAATAGTAATAATATATCTAATTTTTATAATTATCCATTTAAGATATTTATAATTTAAACCGTTGACTTGGTTACACTAAAATTTGACATCTGCCCCTTTACCCTTACTGAATCACCTTCCACTAAATTAAATAGCCGAACCATTACTTGGAAAAAGGAAGGAATAGAAATGTGGAATCACATAAAGGAATGGTGTTTCATTAAACATAACATCACCACCAATTAATATCATTTCCTTGTTTCTATTCATTTTCGGCCAAAGCCAAGAGAGAACCGTGAATCAAATTAAACCTATGGGCATCTTAATTAAGATTATTATTCAATGAATAATAATTTCCTTGGTTCCTTTCTTTGGCTTAAGCCATTAAGGAAGCAAAGATTAATAAAAGCCAAACGTGGCTTATGCATGCATATATAAATATATAAACATGATACATAACCTATTTCATTAAATCACCAAAACATCTTTATTTGTTTCATATTTGTTCCCTTCTTCACCGAACTCATAAGAAAGGAAATAAGGAAAGGAAAGGCCGAACCTTGCAAGGAAGAAAACCATAACCTCACTAAAATTTTCGACTTCAATTTTTTGTGATATGTAACTCCAATTAAAAATTTAATCTGATAAAAGTATTTATATCCTCTTTCTTTACGTGTTGGTGTCATTTTTGTTCGGTAGAAGTTGACGGTAACATAACTCCCCTTCTTCTTGAGTTCGTCCAATTGGAGTTCTAGGAGACACAGATGATTTTTGACGTTTTTTTCTTCTGCAGCTCGATCAAAAATTTTTTCTGGAGTTTTGTTGATTTTGAATTCGTACGGAGGTAGAATTTTGATAAATTTATAATAATTAAATATGAATTTGATAAGTAATTGTTGATTTGGTTGATTATTTTTTGAATTTGAATGAGTTTATGTTGAATTATTGTTGTTGCTTGTGATTTGTTAGTTTAGCTATGAGAAACAGCTCAATTGTGGTAGTTTTAATGGTTTTGGGACTGTTTTGATGTGGTATTTTGAGAAAATTGATGAGATTTGGTGGTTGAAAGATTAAATTAAAAGTTGAGAAAAATCGATAATCGAAAGATTCGAAAATAGATTAAAATACAAGTAATATTTTGAAAGGGAAGGGCTAAGGGTTTCGATTTTGGCATAAGAGGAAAATTAGTATTTAAACTTTATTTTTAAAGGGTAACATTGTATTTGTGTATAAAAAATGAGGTAAAATTTATAATTATATAAGTTTTCAGGTATTTTGGGTAATAAGTAAAGTTCAGGGATAAAATGGATATTTTATAAAAGTTCAGGTCATTTTTATAAATATGAAAATAAGTGAGGGTTCAAATATAATTTTATAAAATATTGAGATTAAAATAGAATATTAAAAAATTCATGATTTAGGAAGTAATTAATAAAAGTTTTAAAAATAAGATTTTATAAACTAAGTATTAAAAGAAGATTATAAATATTATTTTAAATACTTCTTTAAAATTACTCATTTACGAATATAATTTATATTATGGAGTGATAGGAAAGAAAAGAAGAGAGAAAGATGAGGAAGAAAAGAAAAGAAAAAGAATAAAAAGAAGGATATATTAAGTAAAAGGATCTCTGCCACAGAAGAGTAGAGAACAAAGATTAAAAGAATTTGATGAACGTCTGCCACAGTAGAGAAGATAGAAAAAGAAAGTATTAATTAAAGGATCTCTACCGCAGTAGAGTAGAGAGCAAAGATTGAAAAGAAATTGAGTACTGTTAGGGCCTTAATGCCAAGTGTCTAGTGGGGACGGCGATGCGTAACGCTCACTTGACACTATAGGGCGACTTAGTGGGGATGGCGATGCGTAACGCTCACTGGATTCTGAAAGAAAAGTTTCCCCATGAGGACGGCGATGCGTAACGCTCATGGAGGGGACGTTGGCTGAGATAAGGACGGCGGTACGAAACGCTTATCTCAGGGCCAGTGTCGAAAATTGGGCAACAAATTGACACATGAGAACATGGCCTGTGTAGGACTAGACATGCATCATACTTGTTTGCGCATATCTCTATGTTGTGAAATTCTTTGAACGTGTCTTTGTACTTTTTTGTTAATTGACTTTTGAGTGAATTACTTGTCATGCTTTGTTGAAGTTTGTCTGTGTTCTGTGGTGTGTTGCTGTTCACTAAGGATTAAAATAAAATGAACCTAATTATCTACCCCGACCCAACTAAGAATTTTTCAGTTCTTACCTCTTCCTTTTTCCCCTTTAGATGTAAACAGGACCATTGCAGGATATGAAGGTGATAGTAATCTCGTCTTTTGGCTGCAATGATTGATCAGGAACAGTAAGAGCCGATAGTGTATTTTGGGTGGCGCCTTCAGCTTAGTGTAGAAATTTTGGTTTAGTCTCTCACTTTTGGATAGATCTACTGAGAGATTAGGAGTTGTACAGAATGGCTAGATTAGTTCGGATTCTAGATTATGGGCTTCCTTTATGGGCCAAGGCCCAGAACGTTATATATCTGTATGTACGTATAAGTATATATAGTAATAAGCAGTATAAATTGGTACACTGATCTGACTTCTGTATGACTCTTGTTTATAATGTTTGTGATGTACATTATTATACTTATCTTACTTGCTGCTTTACTCATTGGTTTCCTGTAATTCTGTATGTGAATGTTTAAGCTTTTTGAAATCCACCGTTTTCGTACCAAGATTTTCACGTAAAAAGGAGAAAGTTTCCAAGAAAAATCAATCTCGTCCTAACATAATTACAGACTTAATAATAAGTAATAGTTAAGTCTAGGAAGGCAAGTTAGTAACACTCAGTTTTCAGTATGATCATGACGTACTGGAAATTGGGTCCTTACAAAAAATAGTTCAACGCATTTGCAAACGTGTAGAGCAGGTAAAAGTGTAAAAGTTAAGTTACAATCATCCCACAGAGTTCAACAACTAAAATCCGGAAATAAAATTCAACAAAAACAAATGATAAACCAATGTTTTAGAAACAGTTTTTCAGTTGGAACATCAAGGAGCAGCCTTAATTAAAAGCTCAGAAACCAAACAAAAGCTGTAATAAGTATAAGCAATATTCACAATCAGAGCAATATGCATAATCAGAGCTGTGTAAAATAATAGTTTAAAACAAAGAAAATTTACAGCCAGTCTCAAGCATTATAAGTTTAACAGTTTCAATATAATTATTTAAATTTATTTTCTACAACACTTACTCCCTCTTTTGTTATCAAAGAGGGTAAACCTACAAAAAAAATATTCAATATGCAAACCACAAGTGCAAAACAGGTAATAATGTTAGTGTCATCAGAAATTGTAAGAAATTGTATCATCAGAAAATAGATTGTAAGAAAAGAGCAGCATCAAACAGGGCTAGACATCAGATCCCTCATCCTCGGTTGTAAGAGGATCTTCTTCTTGATCAGTCATGGCTTGGTCGTCATGCAAGTAGTGTGTAGAGAAAGAGATTGTGAAAGGTGGAGTAATGAGAAAGATGAGAAGTTAACACTTAATAACTGCTTTGAATGCTCAAAAATTCTTTGAAAACACAAACCAATTTAATAAACGAGATTCAAGAAATTTTGAATTTTAAAAATAATGAAAGCAGATTTGAAATGATAAGTCAAATAAAATATTGAAAAGAATTTGAAATTGATTTGACTTGAAAAAGGATGAATGCAAATACTCCCTTTTTGGTATAAGTGATCAAAATAATCAATGAGGCACACTTCAAAAAACAAAACAACTTTCTCTTGGGCTTAGTGGTGGTTTTAAAAATACATATTGGACCACCAAGGATTTAGTTCAGATCCAGATTTATTTAAAATTATCAACACATAGTTTGAACTCCATAGAACCTAGAGGGAGTCATCATCTGCCCACTTTTGTCTCCCTGCGACCGTTGAAAAAGCAATAGTAGCTTGCTTCTTGCTTGACAACACATTCAAAGATTGTCCAAGAAGGCAACAAATCCCTGAAGTGCTTCTTCTATTCACATGATCTCACAAAATCTGCATCACAATACCCAACTACACAGAATACATCAGTTTTAGGATACCAAAGACCATAATCAACAGTGTCATTAATGTAATCTTTTTTACAACAGAAAAATGTGATTCTTTGGGTTGTGATTAAAATCTAGAACACACACCCACACTATGAATAATATTCGGTCTAGAGGAGGATAAATACATGAGAGATCCTATCATTCTTCTATATCTTGTTTCATCAACATATTTTCTCTTTTTTTTTTTTATCATTTTCAAGTTTGGAATTTGGATGCATAGGTGTACTCATTAGTTTAGAATTTTCTAAACTAAATTTCTTTACTAACTCTTTGGCATATTTACCTTGGTGTACAAATATTCCACTAAGAGTTTGTTTGATTTGGAGTCTTAGGAAGAATGTGATTTCTCCCATCATACTCATATCAAACTCATTAGTAATTAATTTTCCAAATTCATCACACAAGACTTTATGTGCCGATCCAAACACAATGTCATCCACTTAAACTTGAACAAGTATAAAATGATCATTAGATTCTTTAATGAAAAGAGTAGTATCCGTAGTACCCATTTAAAAGCCATTTTTTAACAAGAAAGAACTAAGTCTTTCATGCCAAACTCTTGGAACTTGTCTCAAACCATAAAGAGATTTGAAAAGTTTAAAAACATGATTTAGGAAATCTTTATTTTCAAAATCGACGGGTTGAGCTACGAATACTTCCCTCTTAATAAAGCCATTCAAAAAAAAAAAGCACACATAACATCCATTTGGAAGAGTTTAAGTCCTTTATAGGTAGCATAGGCAAGCAATAATATTATTACTTCCATTCTAGCTACCGGAGCAAGTGACTCACCAAAGTCAATTCTCTCCTCTTGATCAAACCATTGAGCTACTAATCTAGCTTTATTTCTAACAACACTACCATTCTCACCCAATTTATTTTTAAAGATCCATTTGGTACCTGTTACCTTCTTACTATTCGGATAAGGAACTAGAGTCTAAACCTCGTTTTTCTCAATTTGGACCAGCTCTTTCTCCATTGCCTTTATCCAAGAGGGATCTTCAAGTATTTTCTTTACATTTTGGGGTTTCACTTGTGATATAAGAGCAAGGTTATTGAGTTTGGATCTCTTTCTACTTGAGAGTCTTATAGTAACTCTATGAGAGAAATTTTCAATGATGATTTTATGTGGATAGTTCTTCAAGAATTTCCATTCTCTTGACTTTGGTGAGGTAATCTCAGGTTGAGTATGAACAGGATCAGTTCCATTGAGATTTTCAGAAATCTCTATATCAGCAAGAGACAAAACATAATCGTCTCCTAAATTCTGGTCTCTAGAATCGTGAACATCATCTTCCATTGTAAGTTCAGGTTTGTCTTTTCTTTGAATTCTATCTAAATTTTGTGCAATCTCAATTCCTGTATCAATTTTCTCAATAACACTTAAAATGGAGTTAGAATCACAAAAAGTGACATTTATGAACTCGTTAATTATTCTATGTTCTTTGATGTAAACTCTATAAGCTTTACTAGTGGTTGAATATCCAACAAAGACACCTTCATAAGATTTTGGATCAAATTTTTTAAGATTATCTTTAGTGTTTAACACAAAATATTTGCATAAAAAACTATGAAAGTACTTAAGATTGGGTAGTACTCCTTTCCAAAGTTCATATGATATTTTTTTTAAAAATTTTTTAATAATAGTTTGATTCAAAATATAGCTTCAGCCTAAAGGAATTTTGGAATTTCATTTTCACAAGACATAGCCCTAGTCATTTCTTGAAGACTTCTCTTTCTCCTTTCAACCCCATTTTGTTGAGGTGTTATAGGATATGAAAAATTATGTGAAATACCAAATTCATCACAAAATGCTTCAAAATCTTGGTTTTTAAATTTATTTCCATGATCACTTCTAATGGAGACTATTTTCAAATCCTTTTCATTTTGAATCTTTTTGCGTAAAGTTGAAAACCCAAGAAAGGCACCATTCTTATGAGCTAAGAAAAGAATCCATCCAAACTTAGTATAGTCATCAAACACCACTAAGCCATAGTGCTTACCACCAATACTTTGAGTCCTTGTAGGACCAAAAAGATCAATATATAGCATTTCTAATGGTCTTTTGGTTGATATGTCATCCTTGGGTTTGAAAGAATTTTTAGTTTGTTTACCCAATTGGCATGCATCACACGTGATGTCTTTGTCAAATTTTATTTTAGGATGACCTCTAACCAAATTCTTTTTCACAAGTTTAGAAATTTAAAACATGCTTGCATGTCCTAATTTCTTTTGTGCCACAACTATTTTTCAGATTCCATGGAAGTAAAACAAACTACATTTTGTTCTTTTAATTCCTCTAAGGTTAGTCTATACATATTGCATCTTTTAGCTCCAAACAATATTTTACCGATTTTTTTATTCACACCACCAAGAATTTCAATTTCTTGAAAATAACCAAATAATGTAAATCACACAATTGGCTAATGCCTAGAAGATTGTGTTTTAACCCATCAACTCAAAATACATCATCAATGAAAGTTGAGAAACTCTTACCAACCTTACCTAAGGCCACAATTTTTTCTTTACCATTGTCACCAAAAGTCACAAAGCCTCCATTGTATTTATCAAGCATGATGAAGAAAGTGGACTTTTCGATCATTTGTCTAGAGCATTCACTATTCAAGTATCACATGTCTATCTTCTTCTTTAATGTTAGGCAAAACTGCTCAAAATTTTTAAGTGACCTTAGGTATCCAAACTAATTTGGATCCTTTGAAGTTAATCCTTCTTAGTTGCCCAAGTGCATTAAAATCACAAACAACCTTGTATGTTTTATTTTCTAGTATTCTTTTGTCAATAAAGCATTGAAAAAAAGAGTGACTAGGTTTATTGCAATTAAAATAGTGATTTGTGTGAGCACGTTGCTGAACACGATTTAAGGTTGTTGATGGTGATTAAAAGATTTGAATTTTTTGGTATTTGAAAAGGGTGCATTTCTTTTGAAAGATCCATCTCTAACATTAGTACCTCCTCTTGCAAAAAATCTTAAATTAGAATTTCTTAACACATATGGGTTTTTAAAACGTGAGGCTCTTTTGTGAAAGAATGGTTTTCTAAAAACGGCCTCATTATTAGAGATGTAACCCAGACCAGAGTTATTTAAAGCAGGTTCAGATTTTGATTAAGATGTATTTTTATCAAAATATGACTTTTCAAAGTCAGCATCAATATTAGATGAATATCCAGGGCCAGATTTATCAAATGATGATTTTATTTTTGAAGATGATACGGTGAATTTTGCAAGTGATTTTTTATTTTTACAAAATTACATCATTTTTGTTTCATGTCCTAAAACTGATTTTTCAAACAAAGGTCTTTGATTAGAAAGTAATTTGTCCAAGTTGCTTAAACTATGAACAAATTTTGCTAATCATTATTCAAATTTTTGATAATTTTATTTAATCTTTTATTTTTAGCAACAAGTTCTTGAGAGTGATCAATAATGTGCTTTCCTTTGAACTTTTTAATTTTAGATTTTAAAAAATTTATTTTTTGCATTAAGATCAAAAGCACATTCAGTCTCCTTTACCTTTTCTTAAAAAAAAAAAACTCATTTTCAGCATTCAAAATTTTATTTTCAGATTTGCATTTGTTATATTTATTCAGTAATTTTTCAGAATGGTGAGTGAGATTATCAATAGTAACATGCAAATCATCAAAAGATAAGTCATAGTAATTTACCTCTTCTTGTTGATCTTCACCAGCCATGAAACAGATTCGTGCTTCATCTTCGAAGTCTTCTTCCTCATTTGAGTCAATCTTAAGTTCCTCCCAAGAAGCCATAAGTCCCTTCTTCTTGTTCTTCTGAGACTTGTCTTCTTTTTCCAGTTTTGAATAGTCATATTTGTAGTGTCCAGCTTCTCTACAGTTGTGACAAATGACCTTTCTTGAGTCCTTCTTTGGTTCTTTTGAGCTGCCACCTCTGCTTTTTCTTTTGATTGTCATCATCCTTCTAAGTTTTATAGCAAAAAATACAAATTCGTCATCTGATAAACAGTCACTAGATTCATCATCCAATGATTCAGTGCAAGATTTAAGAGCCACTTCTTTCCTTTTTGAATTATTTTTTATGTGAGTGATTTCATATGCTAGTAACTTTTCTCTCATCTCATCATAGGTAATTTGACTTAGGTTACTACTTTCAGAGATAATAGTAGCATTAGTTTTTCACTCTCTTGTCAAGCTTCTCAAGACTTTCCTCACTAGCATCTGTTCGGAATGAGTAATCCCCATAGCATCCAAACTATTAATGATGATAGAGAATCTCTCGAACATGTCATCAATTGATTCTCCTTCCTTCATAGAGAACATCTCATACTCTTTACTCAGCATGTCAATTCTGGTTTCTTTTACTTGTGCGGTGCCTTCATGTGTGACTTGGAGCTTATCCCAGAATTTTTTTGCTGTTTTACATCTTGAAACTTTTCGGTATTCCTCAAAGCTGATTTCACAGTTTAGCATGTTGACAGCCTTGGCCTTGAGGACCATTTATGATTATTTTCCACAGGTTGTAATCCACTAACTAAAAAAAGATCTTCATTCTTTCTTTTCAATAGTTATAGTTTTTTCATTGAAGAATGAAAGTCTATTGTTGGACTATCCTTCTGTCAAAGTATAAGCCACTATGTTGAAACCCATGTTGTTCGCCATCAGGATCTTTCCTCCAAGCTATGAAGCTTGATCTCTTTGAGACCAAGCTCTGATACCAATTGATTGTTACTAGTGGCTAAGAGAAAGCAGGGTTGAATCTTGGCCTCTTTTTTCAATGAGACTTTTAACCTTGAGTTCAATAGAGAAACTTTGAGTAGAAAATAGGATAGATTATAGTTTTGTCTCTTAACGTGGTAAGAGATACTTCTGTTTTGTCTCCTATACTGCAGAACCAGAAATAGAGAAGAGAAAAGAGAATGACACACAGATGTATCCTGGTTTGGCTTCTTAGTGCAATGTAGTCTACATCCAGTCTCCATCACAACTGTGACAAAATTTTACTATCTTTTAATGGATTACAGTCACCAATTTCCCCCTAGGATCTACCCAATCCTATCTGGGACAAATCTATTTTCTAACTCAATCTGAATTTGTCTAGGACTCAACCTAGCTTTCAACAACTAAGTGCTAACCCAACTTGCAAGGAAATTCCCTCAGGATCATGACGACAAAACAGAAATACATACAAAGAATTTTTGAGATAACTATGATTTTTTTCTCAAAGTTTAACTCTCTACCTTTTTTTCACTCATTGGATTTTTCTTACAAACCTCACCATTTTGCCTTTTACCAATGAAAAAAAGAAAGACTAAACTAAGAAAAAGAAATACAAAATGAAAACCATGAAGGAGAAGAATAAACAGCTCAAAGAGCTATGGGAACCCAAACATGTGCTCTCAATCCTTGCTCCAATCTGATAAACCCATATTTTATGATATATTTTGTGCCTAATTTAAGTGATTTATTTAATCCTTCACTCACTTATTCATGTTAATTGCATGGTTTTACTTTCCCTTCTTTATTATATGATGTAAGTGAAAAAAACATGTTTCCTATGCTTTAAAAGTAATTATTTTAATTACCCTTTATTTCCATTCGATGCCGTGATTCATGTGTTGAGTAGTTTCAGATCTTCTAAGGCAGGAATGACTTAAAGGATGGAAAAGAAACATACAAAAATGGAAGGAAAGCACAAAATGGAGTTTTTGAAGAAACTAGCAGCGACGCGATCGCATGGATGACGCGGCCGCATGCCAGCGCGAAATGGCAGTGACGCGACCGCGTGATTGACGCGATCGCACGCCTTAAGCGAAACGCATATGACGCGGACGCATAACTGAAGCGACCGCGTGATAAGGAAAACTCCAGATGACGCGACCGCGTGACCCACGCGGACGCGTTACAGAGGCCACGCACCAGAAATTACAGAAAACACTCCTAGCAATTTTTGAAGCCCTTTTTGGCCCAAATCCAAGTCCAGAAGGCACAGATCAGAGGTTATGAAGTGGGAGAATGCATCCATTCAGAAGGGGAGTCTCCATTTATTCACTATTCATGATTTAGATGTAGTTTTTAGGGAGAGTTTCTCTCCTCTCTCTCTTAGGATTAGGATTTAGGATTTTTCTTGCTTTCAACCCTTTTTATCAGGTTCAACTTTCCTTTTAATTAATTATTTTCTCAATTTGACTTCTGAACTTTTCTATGTTACAGATGATTCTTTTAATTAATGTTATTTAAGGTATTTCAGTATATTATTGCTCTCTTTTATTTATGTTACTGTTGCTTCCAATCTGAAGATATTTTTATCCGAATAGATCTACTTTTTCCCTTTTGGTCTTGGTTAAGAAATAAGTAACTCAGGAGTTATCAAACTCAACATGATTGATAATTGTTACCTTTGCTAATTGAATTAAACTTCAATAATCCCAATCTTTTCTTAGGAAGTAACTAGGATCTGAAGATCAAACTAATTAGTCGCTTGACCTTCCTTTGCTTTAAGTAAAGGTTAACTAAGTGGAATTAAGATTCAATTTTCATCATCATTGATAAGGATAACTAGGATAGGACTTCCAATTTCTCATACTTTGCCAAAGGTTTATTTTACAGTTATTTATTTATTTTACTTGCCATTTAAATTACCTGTTCCTCATCTTCAAAACCCCAATTTACAATCTTCATAACCAATAATAAGAACATACTTCCCTGCAGTTCCTTGAGAAGACGACCCGAGGTTTAAATACTCGGTTATCAATTTTTAAGGGGTTTGTTACTTGTGACAACCAAAACGTTTGTAAGAAAGGTTGATTGCTTGGTTTAGTAACTATACTTGCAACGAGAGTTTACTATAACTTCTAAACCATCAATCTTCAGTTCTTCAAAATGGCGCCGTTGCCAGGGAACTGCAATCGTGTGCCTTATTATTGGTTATTGTAAATATTTTTCTTTTACTTGTTTATTTGTCTTTATTTTCTCCTTTTATTTTCATTAGCTACTATGAATTCTCACCCCTCTCGCTTTGAGTTTGGTTCTATTATTGTTGAAAGGAGTGAAAGTTATAACAAGAACATGCATCAAGGTCAGAGAAATCAAAGATGGATGGAGCCAAGAGGATCTGATCAACCCTTTAGGCAATAACACCCTCCAAGATATCATGGACAAAGACCATTCTACAATGC
>NC_029788.2:81497220-81498845 GCF_000816755.2 Arachis ipaensis | reverse complement strand
AAGTCTTTTATGAAGAACCAGACGGAATAATCCAAGAAGCAAGTTTCCTTGATGATGATAATCTCAAGTCAAGTTCTCCTAGTAATGAACTTGCATCCGCAAGTGAATTCTCTGAGATCGAAGAATCTTCCCCAAGTAAATACGAAGATGATACGGAGGTAGATTTCTCTCAACCTCCCGTTTATAACTTAAGTGACGAGGAAGACATAGAAGGCTTTGATCAGGACATGGATGCATTTGAAGAAGTCTGCAAGGAAGTGAAGAAATTCACAGAAGAGCACAAGGGAGTAGAACTTACAGAACCACTGGAAACACCTATCCCAAGGCCATTACCACCCAATACAAGCTTCAAGTGGGTACAATCCTTAACCTTTAGCTTTATTTTTCCACTTGAATATGGGTTGCTTGAAACAGATGGCTAGCTTAGAGCTCTCTACGGCTTTAAGAGTAAGAAGGAAATGGCTCGTACTCAGAGCTGGTTCACAAGGTTCAATAAAGTTCCACGCTTCAACTCGAAGTGCACGGATTGGCATCATGATCAATGGATCTCGGAAAATGTTTGGTCACCATGGTGAGAATCTACTTTCTAAACCGTCCGGATGGAAAAATATAGATCAAGACGGAGGTGGATTTAAAAGCAAAATTTGGGATCCTGGAACCTATTCTGACATTCGCCACCCCGGGAACCTGAGAATCTGTTTGAAGCTGCTCAGAAGCTTTACATACCTAGTTTGGGACCCCGGAGGCCATTGGCATTCCAAACATTGGTGGAGATTTCCGGATGAATTTAAGCATAAGCCGCCATAACAGGAAGCTCATCCAATGTCCAACTTAAGGACTTTAACTAAAAGTGCTAGGTGGGAGACAACCCACCATGGTATGGTCGTTCCTTTTTCAGTTTTATTTCATGTTATTTATTTTTATTCCCTTTTCAATTGAACCTGAATATTATTCACTCGCATTGCATACTGCATAATTGCATACCTGCATAAAAAAAAGAAAGGGCGCGTGACGCGACCGCATCACTCATGCGATCGCGTCAGTTGCGAAAAACACTTCCCACGCGTCCGCATCATTCACGCGGCCGCGTGATCTGGAAATCGGCGTAAGGATCCAACGCCCAGAAAGTTGGGCTGGAATCGTGCGGCTGTTGCACGTTTCGCACAAAACGACCCACGCGGTCGCGTCCCTAACGCGATCGCGTCACTTGCACAACACCCATCCCACGCGAAAGCGTGAGCGACGCGATCGCGTCGCGTAGATTGCACAACACCCCAAAGGAGACAGAGAGTTGCGCTGAAACGATGCTGGAATTGTGCTAACGCACAATTTTCAGCGACGCGGTCGCATGCCTCACGCGACCGCGTCATTCATCCTTTTACCCATTCCATACGATCGCACCACCCACGCGATCGCGTCAACCCCCATTCCACCCCAGCCACGCGACCGCGTGCCCCACGCGATTGCGTGGATTCAAATTCGATAACACCCAGCCACGCGAAACCCTACCCATTCGCGCCCCCCCAACCCCCTTCTCCTTCCTCTCTTCTCTGCAACCAACCACCACCAACTTCCAGCCACCACCACCGACCACCGCCCCACCGTCGACCACCCAGACCCCACCG
>NC_029788.2:81493104-81497067 GCF_000816755.2 Arachis ipaensis | reverse complement strand
TCCCTTCCCTTCCTTCCCTTTTTCCCTCCTACCCCCATTACCCTACCCGAAACCCCCTGCCTCCGAACAGCCACCACCGCCGCGCCAACCACCCTTAACAGTCACGTCAGCCGCCATCACCACCATCCCCCAGCCATCTCTCTGCCCCACTTTCATTCATATGCCTACCAGGTTCCGCCGAACGCCACCCTTCTTGCAATTCATAGTTAATACCATATTTTTCTGTTTACGTTCATAATTAGGCTAGTTAGATATGCATGTTGTAGTGGATTCTAGGTGGTTAGGTAGCCTAGGATGTGGTTAGTGGATTTAGGCCTGATTAATTGCGCTGTTCGTGCTTCTTGTTTTGTAATTTTTGCAATTCTGCTGTTGCTGTGATGTTAGTATTGTTCATATGCTGTTCTTACTGTTCATGCTGCTATTGCGAATGTTCTTTCTTGTTCATACCTAATTGCAGTTTGTTTTATTTTATATGAACTATTCTGTTGCTGTTTATTTTTTGGGAACATCCAATTTTAGCCGGAATACTGCCCAATTTTCTGTAAACTGTTTTGTTTCCATTCATGTCTTGGTTTTGGCACTTTGAACTCTGTTTTACTCTGCTTTTACCAAACTAATTCATGAATACCAGGGCTAGCTTTCTTATTCTTTTTAATTTCCTGGTTCATAATCTGCATTTTTGATGTTTAGATTCCAATTTCTGCTATTTCTATATCCATATGAATTATCATCAACTTCCTTGTTTGGATATGAGTTAACTGTAGCTTCTAATTGTGAATACTTGTTACTTAGAAAATGATCATCATGCCACTTACTCTGACTTTCTTTTTACTAACTCACTGATTTCAACTTCCTTACCTCTTTTTCATTCCTAACCTGCTTACCTTTCAAAACATCTCTTCTGTTTTTTTTTCACTATTCTCTTTAACCTTCTAACCAAGGCATGATGATAATTTTTCCTAATTAACATGAATTCTAATTTTTACCATGTGCATTAAATCTTCAAGGCATGTTTGTGGTTTTCCTAATTAACATGAATTCTATGGATCTTACATTTTGGATTGTGAATTTTTCTTCTCAGTTTTCTAACTCCTATACAATCCTTAATGCACATTTACTTAACTCATTTTCATCATTCTACTGCTCCTTTGCCATTATGTGCTTCTTTTATTATTTGCCTCCTTGTTTTCCTGTTTTTATTATATCCTTGATTTCTGTTTTTCAGGATGTCTGACACCCAAAAAAAAGGAAAAGGAAAGGCAACAACTGGCAAACGTAAAAGAGGAGAATCCTCTATGTCCATCCTGGACATCATGCATGATGACTCATGGCGGGAGAAACACTTTACACCGCAGGAGAAGGCTGACTAGCTACTCCCTGCTACTGATCCCATCAAGTTTGCAAACAAATACTGCGAGTTAAAATATCCGGTGTTTGTAACCTCCAGAAACCTGTACCTGGAGCGAACTCTGAAAATTCCAGAAGAACTCCAGCAATACACCTCTGATCAGATCAAACAAAGATGCTGGTTCTTCCTGGAGAGAAACCTAACTGAGGTCAATGCTTCTTAGGTAAGAGATTTTTACTACAATTACTTCAAAACTTTCCTAGATGCAGTGAACCTAAGAGGGAAGCAGATACTGGTCACTGAATAGGCCATTGAGAATATTCTGAAGCTTCTGCCTAAATCTGATCAGCCAGATGGTTATCAAAAGGCTGAGGAGGACATGCGCTTCATGAAGTTTGACTGGGATGCCGTCAAGGCAAGGATAGCCCTTGACCCGACTGTTCCATGGGTCATGGGTCAGAACACCACCATGCCTAAGGGAATCAAGCGGATTTACTTAAATGATGAGGCTCGGCTATGGCATCAGATCCTGAGTAACTTTGTTATGCCGAGTACCCATGAGACGGAGCTACTTGCCGCTATGATCACCCTCCTATGGTGTGTGATGGAGGGTAAGGACCTGTACCTGCCACGCTTCATCCGGTACTACATGGCCAGGGTCCACGTCCGTGGCACTCTCCCCTTTCCATATCTGATTACACAGCTGGGCCGTCGAGCTGACGTGCCTTGGGAGGATGCTGATGAGAAGCCACCTGCTGTAGAATGCAAGAAGATTATCCCTCACAGCAGGAACTTTCTGGCTTTGGGCTATAGACCTCTATTCCTCACAGCTCCTGGTGAGACAGCCACACCGTCTGCTGGCCCCTCTTCCTCTACAGCTACTCCAGCTACCCCTGCTACCACCACTGCACCTCCACCTACCTCAGAGCCAGTTTATCACCTAGTACACCGCCTGTTTCAGCAGCTAGACCAGATGGAGCACCGCAACTGGCGCCGATATGAGAGATCTGAGCGTCGCAGCAAGCGATGCTATGAGCACCTGAAGCTGATGATCCGTTTTGGCAGCGACATCCTCTCCGAGCCTGACACACCATCAGAGCCATCTGAGGAGGAGGCGGATGATCACGAGGCGGAGACCCATCCACAGAGAGAGGCTGTGCAGGCAGGCACGGAGCAGGCTGCATCACAACAGGAGGCCCCGCCTCAGATTCAGGCTGCAGACCCAGAGATCCCTATTCAGTCAGCACCTCCTTTGCAGCCAGCAGATCCTCAGACCACCACCACAGAGACTCCGGCTACCCATCCTTCTAGTGATGACACCCCTTCACACTCTGCTTGAGTGAGCATCAGGGACGATGCTTCATTTTAAGTGTGGGGAGGTCGCTATCTCTGACGTACTTTTTGGTGAACCACTACAGACTCTTTTACTTTATTTTGCTACTTTTCTGTATTTTTCTTTTTATTTTTTATTTTCTCAGTACTTATACATTGCTATTTCATGTATTTTTACTATATTTCTGCATGTTGCACTTTAGTTCATATTTTAGCCATTTAGTTTAGTTGCAATTCTAACTTATTAGTTATAGAAAATGTGGATTAATTAGTATAGTTTACCCTTTTTAGCATAAGATAACTTAGTTTAAATTGAAAATATAAAAAGGAAGTAAACTAGAGACTTTAACATAATAAAAAAACAATCCACACACCTTGTATATAGCATTACATGTTAGTTAATTAATAACATTTCATCAAGGAGAAACACTAAAACTTTAAAGCCACCTTAAGATTTACATTGAGAATAATGGGAACTCTTAATTTTTACTTGCATGACATATATAACTATATGATTTTTGAGTTAGAGAACACACAGCATGTGAGTTTTGAGCTTAATTGTATGGTTACATTCAAACCATAATTTTTATTCCTGTGTGTTCCGCCCTTCTTTTTTATTCTGGTGTTCTTTACTTTGTTTTAATCTATATGTCCGATTATAGAATATAGATACATACCAAGAAAGTGATTGAGACCATTGTTTGATTCTAGCTCACTTATCCCAAATTAGCCTACCTTTTACATCACCCTTGTTAGCCCCCTTGAGCCTTTAAATCCCCTCTTATTCTATAAACCACAATACTAGCCTTAAGCAAAAAAAAAAAAATAAAAAATAAAAATCCCAAGTTGAATCCTTGGTTAGCTTAAGATAGAAAGTGTGTATTGCTTAAGTGTGGGAAACCTATTGGGAACATGGATGATAAAAACAAATGGTAGAAAGTTAAAAAGAATAAAATAATTCAAAATAAAAATTTTGGGAAGCATGCTCATGTGAAATCAAAATAATTGAATTACCATGTGCATTAAATTTTTTTTTTTATTTTTCAGTATTTGAATAAAGGGGATACAAAAGAATTTCCCAAATGCAAAATAAAGCAATGCACATGGGACAAAATTAAAACTAATGCATGAGCATGCCGGTTCCATTTCCATTCCCATATACATATTCCGATTCACTCGATTATTCACTTAGGAACTAATCAGATTCTAGAGTGGATTGTATGTATGAAACATTTCGTTCTTAAAGAAATGGATAAGTGGGTTTAAAAGGTGAAAACTACAAT
>NC_029788.2:81487159-81493079 GCF_000816755.2 Arachis ipaensis | reverse complement strand
TGGATTTAGCATGAGGACATGCTATTGTTTAAGTGTGGGGAGGTTGATAAACCCATATTTTATGATATATTTTGTGCCTAATTTAAATGATTTATTCAATCCTTCACTCACTTATTCATGTTAATTGCATGGTTTTACTTTCCCTTCCTTATTATGTGATGTATGTGAAAAAAACATGTTTCCTATGCTTTAAAAGTAATTATTTTAATTACCCTTTATTTCCATTCGATGCCGTGATTCATGTGTTGAGTAGTTTCAGATCTTCTAAGGCAGAAATGACTTAAAGGATGGAAAGGAAACATACAAAAATGGAAGAAAAGCATAAAACGGAGCTTTTGAAGAAACTGGCAGCGACGCGATCGCATGGACGACGCGGCCGCATGCCAGCGTGAAATGGCAGTGACGCGACCGCGTGATTGACGCGGACGCATGACTGAAGCGACCGCGTGATAAGGAAAACTCCAGATGACGCGACCGCGTGACCCACGCGGATGTGTGACAGAGGCCACGCACCAGAAATTATAGAAAACGCTCCTAGCGATTTCTGAAGCCCTTTTTGGCCCAAATCTAAGTCCAGAAGGTACAGATCAGAGGTTATGAAGTGGGGGAATGCATCCATTTAGAAGGGGAGTCTCCAATTATTCACTATTATGATTTAGATGTAGTTTTTAGGGAGAGGTTCTCTCCTCTCTCTCTTAAGATTAGGATTTAGGATTTTTCTTGCTTTCATGATTGCCCCTTTTTTTATCAGGTTCAACTTTCCTTTTAATTAATTATTTTCTCAATTTGATTT
Organism: Arachis ipaensis; assembly: GCF_000816755.2. Lineage (NCBI taxonomy): Eukaryota > Viridiplantae > Streptophyta > Magnoliopsida > Fabales > Fabaceae > Arachis > Arachis ipaensis. The sequence continues at coordinate 81,492,286 of NC_029788.2, read as the reverse complement.
ATGAAATTTTCTATGTTACAGATGATTCTTTTAATTAATGTTATTTGAGGTATTTCAGTTTATTATTGCTCTCTTTTATTTATGTTACTGTTGCTTCCAATCTAAAGACATTTTTATTAGAATAGATCTACTTTTTTCCTTTTGGTCTTGGTTAAGAAATCAGTAACTCAGGAGTTATCAAACTCAACATGATTGATAATTGTTACCTTTGCTAATTGAATTGAACTTCAATAATCCCAATCTTTTCTTAGGAAGTAACTAGGATCTGAAGATCAAACTAATTAGTTGCTTGACCTTCCTTTGCTTTAAGTAAAGGTTAACTAAGTGGAATTAAGATTCAATTTTCATCATCATTGATAAGGATAACTAGGATAGGACTTCCAATTTCTCATACCTTGCCAAAGGTTTATTTTACAGTTATTTATTTATTTTACTTGCAATTTAAATTACCTATTCCTCATCTTCAAAATCCCAATTTACAATCTTCATAACCAATAATAAGAACATACTTCCCTGCAGTTCCTTGAGAAGACGACCCGAGGTTTAAATACTCGGTTATCAATTTTTAAGGGGTTTGTTACTTGTGATAACCAAAACGTTTGTAAGAAAGGTTGATTGCTGGATTTAGTAACTATACTTACAACGAGAGTTTACTATAACTTCTAAACCATCAATCTTCAATTCTTCACAATCCTTGCTCTCAATCCTCTTCATCACATGTTGGTTCTATTCTCCCAATACACAAATGCAGTCGCATCGTTCAGAGAGGAGAGAGAAAGAGGGTAGAAGCAGTGACATGCAACCATATCTTCAATCTTCTTTTTCAACCTTTTTCTTCAAGAATCTTGAATCTGAGCCATGCGTTCTTACTTTAGCCCCAAGTTTATTTCTTGATCGTAGATTCCAAACAGAGCACCATTGACTTCACCTTCTTCAATTTTTAAGAACAGTGATTGTGACTCAATTGATTTCTTCAACGTCCCTTGATGAAGCACGAATGGAAAAATCTCCTTTTTGTGATTTTCTTTTGTGATGAAATCTTCCCTTTTGTCCTAGCCTATTTGACCTTCTCTTCTTTTGCTTGGATTTAGAAATTTTCTTTTTGTTCTTCAATTGTGCCATAGCACAAAGCTTCCTTTTTCTTTCTTTTGCTTCAGAGTTTACATGGATGATGTAAAAGAAAAGAGAAGAGATAGAAGAAAGAGTTTGGCTTTCGGTAGTGTGGTGAAAGGTTCAAATGACATTGAAATTTGAGTTACCTAGTTAGCAACTACGGTGAATGAATAGATTTAAGTGTGGACCATCGTTTAGGCTTAGGTTATGGATATGGGCTTGTTTATTTTCTTGGGCTTATTTTCTTTCTTTGATCCCTAAAGCATTCTTTTTATTTCTGATGGAAATTTTTTGTGACGGCTTTTGTTCAAGGTGAACCAATACTTGGGCTTTAAGAGTTTGTTTGTATGAGTGGGCCAGATGCTATATGGCTTGTAAGGATCTTGGGCAAATTACTTCCTTTTCTTTCCTTGGCTTAAAGACTTGTTTTTATTTCTGATAGAAAGATTTTAGATGGTAGCAATTATATGTATCCTTGGGCCATGATTATGTGTGCGTATGGGCTTGAGCATTTGCTTCTTGGGCCAATTTTAATTCAATTTAATTTTTACACACTAAACAAAACAAATTACACAACCAAATGGATAATAGCCCAATAATTTTTAGTCATCATTTTAATCATGGTTTAGTTCTCTAAACTCAATAAGTTGCTTGGTTCTTGATGAGCGGATATTTTATACGCTTTTTGGCATTATTTTCATATAGTTTTTAGCATGTTTTGTTTAAGTTTTATTAAGTTTTCATAGATTTTAATGCAAAATTCACATTTTTGGATTCTACTTCGAGTTTGTGTGTTTTTATGCAATTTTAGGTATTTTCTGGCTGAAATTGAGGAGTTGGAGCAAAAGTCTGATTCAGAGGCAGAGAAAGCACTGCAGATGCTGTCCGGATCTGACCTCCTTGCACTCGAAAGATATTTTCTGGAGCTATAGAAGTTCAAATGGAGCGTTCTCAACGGCTATGGAAAGATAACATCCAGAGCTTTCCAGAAATGTATAATAGTCCATACTTTGCTTCAGAATTGAAGGCCCAAAACTGGCGTTCAACGCCAGCCTCCTGCCTTATTCTGGCGTCCAGCGCGCAAAGGAGAAGAGACCAGCGTCCAATGCCCAAAAAAGACCCCCGAGCTAGTGTTCAACACCCTAGAGGTCTCCTAGCACTTGAATCTCAATCAAGCTTAGCCCAAACACTCACCAAGTGAGCCCCAAAAGTAGATTTTAGCACTAAAAGACTGTTTTACCCTTCCTATGTAATCCTTAGTCATTAGCTTAGAACTTATTTGAGAACTTTTATAGAATCAAGGGGAAGGACCGGTCATATTTTTGTTTATCATTGTATTTTCTATCAGTATGAGTTTCTCAACCTCCTAGGTTGAGGGGAGGAGCTCTGCTGAGTTTTATGGATTAATAAAGTACTACTGTTCTATCTCAATACGTGTTTGATTCTCTTTTCTAAGATGTATATCCGTTCTTCATCATTATAAATGCATTGAACAGGCACAAGGTTATCTCATTCTACATGGGTTCAGAGTGAGTCTTTCATCGGACAATGATGAACCACTAGCTTGATCATACATCTCTTAGACGGCTAATCCACGACTTCGTTGGGGACTTCTCGAGATACCAGTTTAGCCGAGGTACGGGGAGATTAGAGTCTTTGTGGTAGAGGCTAGAACCAAAGGCCCAGCATTCTCTGATCCAGAAGATTTGACCTTGTCTGTGGCATTTTGAGTAGGATCACTAAGGAGAATGAACTGCAGGAGCTTCACCCTTAATCAGACTGGATCTGCACTAAGAAATCATTAAGAAAGGCGTTGATCACATACAACCTACCATAGAAGAAATCATTCACAATTGAAGAAGACAGTAAAACCGAATTGATCCAGAAGAACAAAGCATCTCCAAGCCTTAACCATCTTCATATCATTGCATTCACCATCAACTGAGTAACGTTTTATTTATTTTCTTTTTATGCAAATTAAACAAACAAACAACTCTTCTATCCGCCTGACTAAGATGTACAAGATAACCATAGCTTGCTTCAAATCACAATCCTCGTGGGATCGACCCTGGCTTACTCAGGTATTACTTGGACGACCCAGTGCACTTGCTGGTTCAGTAGTGCGAAGTGTAATTCTGCGCCACCAAGTTTTTGGCGCCATTGCTGGGGATTGTTCGAGTTTGGAGAACTGACGGATTATCTTGTTGCTTAAATTAGGTAATTTCCTTTTCTTTATAGGTTTAGTTTTATTTTATCTGAGTCTTTTATTTTCTTCTTCTTTTTCGAAAAAAATAAAAAAAATTTCAAAAACCTTTTCTTTCTTTATTTAATCTTTGTTTTTGGTTTGAGTCTTTTGTTTGTGTTCTTATTTAATTTTTGAATTTCTTGAGTCCTTTTCTAAAAAAATTTCAAAAATAGTGTCTTTTGTTTGAGTCTTGTGTAAATCTTTAAGTTTGGTATCTTCTTGTGTCTTTTCTTTTAAAATTTTCGAAAATTGTGTCTTTAGTTTTCAAAATTTTTAAGTTTGGTGTCCTTTGCATCTTCTTGTTTTCTTTGAATTCTTTGAGTTTTGTTCTTGGTGTTCTTCTTAATCTTCAAACTGTTCTTATTTTTTCTTTTTGTTTTGATCTTAAAATTTTTAAGTTTGGTGTCTCTTTGTGTTTTTCTTTAAAATTTTTGCATAGTAGTGTCTTTAGCTCTAAAAATTTTAAGTTTGGTGTCTTTTAGTTGTTTTTCTCTTTCTTCATTAAATTCAAAAATAAAAAAAAATAAAATATCTTTTCTTATCTTTAATTGCACTTTTCAAAAATCTTACCCATTTGAATTCAAAATTTTTAAATTTGGTGTTTTCTTGTTAGTCAAGTCAAGATTTAAATTTTAAAATTATATCTTTTTCAAATCACTATCTTATCTTTCTATCTTTCTTCAAAATTCAAAAATCTTGTCTTATCTTATTTCAAATTTAAAATTTCAAAATTCAAATTTCAAAATCAAATCTTTTTCGAAAATCAAATTTCAAATCTTATCTTTTTCAAATATTTTTCAAATTCTTATCTTATCTTTTCTAATTTCAAATTTTAAATAAAATCTTTTTAAAATCTTTTCAATTTCTATCTTATCTTTTCAAATTTCAATTTTTAAATTCAAATCTTTTTTAATCTTCTATCTTATCTTATTTTCAAATCTTTCTTAATTAGTTACTTGTTTTCTCTCTCTTCTTTTTCAAAATCTCCAAACTAATTATTCTCTCTTCTATTTTCGAAAATCTTTCTTCTATTTCTCTCTCCTCTTTTCCGAAATTCAACAATTAATTTTCAAAAAAATTTAGTTAATTAATTTTACTTTTTGAATTAATTAATAAATATAATAAAAACAAAAATATTTTAATTCTAGTTTCTAATTTTGTTTCTCAATTTTCGAATCCTTCTTCTCTCATAGCCGAATTCTTTCTCTCCTCTTCTCTATCTTCATTCTTCTTTCCTTTGTTCTTCACATCTCACAGGGAGTCCTTTGTTCTTGAACATAGAGCTCCCATTCTTCTTCTTTCTTTTCTTCTTTTTCTTGTTTATGACCAGGAATAGAGATAAAGAACATCTCTTTGAACCTGATCCTGAACCTGAGAAAACTCTAAGGAGGCGTTTACAACAAGCTAAACTACAACACTCCAGAAGAAACATCTCAGAAAATTTTGAACAAGAAGCTGAAGACTTGGTAGACAATGCTAATAATGAAAGAGATGCAAGAAAGGTTCTTGGTGACTTCACCATGCCTACCTCTGACTTCTATGGCAAAAGTATCTCTATACCTGCCATTGGAGCAAATAACTTTGAGCTTAAGTCTCAGTTAGTTTCTCTAATGTAATAGAATTGCAAGTTCCATGGACTTCCACTGGAAGATCCACATCAGTTCCTAGCTAAATTCTTGCAAATCTGTGACACTGTTAAGACCAATGGAGTGAATCCTGATGTCTACAGACTTATGCTCTTTCCATTTGCTGTTAGAGACAGAGCTAGG
>NC_029788.2:81481051-81486546 GCF_000816755.2 Arachis ipaensis | reverse complement strand
ATAGAGCTAGGATATGGTTGGACTCTCAACCTAAAGAAAGCCTAGACTCTTGAGAGAAGCTGGTCAATGCTTTCTTGGCCAAATTCTTCCCTCCTCAAAGGATGAGCAAAATCAGAGTGGAAGTTTAAACCTTCAGACAAAAAGAAGGAGAATCCCTCTATGAAGCTTGGGAAAGATACAAGCAACTGATCAGGAGGTGTCCTCTTAACATGCTCTCAGAATGGTCTATCCTAGGTATCTTCTATGATGGTCTGTCTGAGATATCCAAAATATCATTGGATAGCTCTACAGGTGGATCACTCCACTTGAAGAAAACACCTGCAAAAGCAAGAGAACTCATTGAGATAGTTGCAAACAACCAATTCATGTACACCTCTGAGAGAAATTCTGTGAATAATGGGATCCCTCAGAAGAAAGAGTTCTTGAAATTGACACTCTGAATGCCATATTGGCCCAGAACAAGATCTTGACCCAGCAGGTCAATATGATCTCTCAGCACTTGACTGGAATGCAAGCTGCAGCTGGCAGCACTCAAGAAGCTTCCTCTGAAGTATAAGCTTATAATCCTGATCAACCCACCATGGATGAGGTGAATTAAATGGGAGAACCCTATGGAAACACCTACAATCCCTCGTGGAGGAATCATCCTAACCTTTCATGGAAGGATCAACAGAAGCCTCAGCAAGGCTTCAACACTAATCAAGGTGGAAGAACCCAGAATAGGTTCAACAACAGGCCACCATTCCCATATTCTCAAGAACATATGGAGACCCCTAAACAAAGCCTTTCTGACTTAGTCACTATAGTCTTCAGCCTCTCCAAGACCACTTACAATTTCATTACTGAAACAAGGTCTTCCATCAGAAATTTGGAGGTACAAGTTGGTTAACTGAGCAAGAGAATTCCTGAGACTCCTCCTGTCACTCTTCCTAGTAACACTGAAGTAAACCCAAGAGAAGAGTACAAGGCCATCACCATAGAGGCTGATCCAGATCCAGAGAGACTAGGATGGTGTTGAACGCCAGTGAAGAAGCCCTCACTGGGCGTTCAACGCCCAAACAGGCAAGGAATCTGGCGTTGAACGCCAGGAAGGAAGTCCCTCCTGGGCATTCAACGCCCAACTTGGCAAAGGAACTAGCGTTGAACGCCAGTGAAGGGATACATGATGGGCATTCAACGCCCAAAGAACCACCAGAATTGACGCCAATAATGGTATACCTACTGAGTGTTCAGCACCCACTAAAGCAATTCCTATCCAAGAATTAAAGGAAGCCAAGGCTCATATAGAGACCATAGAGGTTCCCTTGCATGCACTCCTACAGTGCATGAGTTCTGATGAACCCTCATCCTCTGATGAGGATGAAGACACTAGGGAAGAGCAAGTTGGTCGGTACCTAAGAGCTCTCATGAAGCTGAATGCCAAATTATCTGGTACAAAACTTTTGGAGGAAGAACCTCTAGTGCTTACCAAAGAACTCAATACTTTGGTACAGTAGAAGCTACTTGACGATCGGATTTTTGCTAGTAAAGAATTTCGTAATTGAAACCTCGTTGCTAGTATAGTTTCTAAACCAACAATAATCCTTTCGTACAAAAACTTGTTTGTCACTAAAGCAAACCCAATAAAAATAATAACTGAAGTATTTAAACCTCGGGTCGTCTCTCAAGGAATTGCAGGGAGGTGTATTTATTATTGGTTATGGAAGATTATCTTTTTGGGATTTTTGAATAAGGAACAAGAAAAGTAAATTGCAAGAAAGTAAATTAACAATTAAGAAAACTCTTGGCAGGGTATGAGAATTAGACGTCCTATCCTAGTTATCCTTATCAATTGTGATGAGAATTGTTCATTGCTCCCACTTAGTTAACCCTTACTAAATAAAGGAAAGTCAAGTGGACTAATCAATCTGATTTCTCAAGTCCTAGTCAACTCCTATGGAAAGACTAGCTTTAGAGGTATCCAAATCAATCAGCAACTTCCAATTATCAATCAACAAAGGAGTTTGATAACTCAAGAGTCTCCAATTACTCAATTCAAGCTAAGAATGTAAAAAGCTAAATTAAAATCATAAATACGAAATACCTCAAATTGTATTAAATAAAGAAATCAAATCTAATATAGAGTTCATAAACCAAATTGGGAAAATAAACAAACTAGAATGCTAGAATAAATAAAAGTAGAAGAGAAACTAAATTAAAGGAACATTGAACCTAGAATTAAGAAGAAATAAACCTAAAACTAAGAGAAATCCTAAAACCTAGAGAGAGGAGAGAGCCTCTCTCCCTAGAAAACTACATCTAAAACTACATCTGCTTGTCCTCTGGCTTTAGTCTGCGTTTCTGGGCTGAAAACTGCGTCCAAACTCAGCCCAAAATTGCCCCCAGTATTTTCTGCGATTTCTGCAGGTAGCGCATGTCACGCGTATACGTCAGTCACGCGTACGCGTCGATTGATAAAAATCCTGGTCACGCGTATGCGTCAGTCACACGTGCGCGTCGCTGCCAGCTTCTTAAAACTTCATTTTTCGCATTCCTTCCACTTTTTCATGTTTCCTTTCCATTCTCTAAGCCATTCCTGCCCTATATAGCCTGAAAACACTTAACACACAGATTACGGCATCGAATGGTAATAAAGGATAATTAAAATTGACAATTTAAAGGCCTAGGAAACATGTTTTCAATTATATCACAGAATTAGGAAGGATTTGTAAAACCATGCAAATTATATGAATAAGTGAATAAAGAATTGATAAAAATCACTCAAATTAGCACAAGATAAACCATAAAATAGTGGTTTATCAATCTCCCCACACTTAAACATTAGCATGTCCTCATGCTAAGCTCAAGGAGATATAAAGAATGAATGGGAGAAAGTAAGACTCATGAGATGCAACCTATATGAATGCAACTATATGCTAAGATATTCCTATCTACTTGGTTAAAAGTAAACAAGTTCTTCAAGACAAAAATAGATCAGATTCCACTAATTTAAATCACACAATACTAGAAAAGTAAACTTGTAAGAAGATAGCTCATGAAAGCAGGGAACATAGAATCAAGCATTGAACCCTTACTGGTAGTGTATATGCACTCTAATCTCTCAAGTGTCTAGGGTTGATCATTCTACTCTTCTCTAGTCGTGCTTTCTAGACTTTGTTCTTCATCTAACCAATCAACAAAAATTTAGTATACCAATGCAAACATCATGAGATCTTTTCAAGGTTGTAATGGGGCTAAGGTGAGGGTGAGAATATATGTATGGCCAAGTGAGCTATAATATGAATATTTGACTAACCTAAGCTCTCACCTAAACACACACACACTCTATGTAACTTCAAAATCATGCCTAGCTACCCAAAATTTCCACTTTTGCATCACATACTCATGCATCAACTTTTAATTTTATCACATATGCATTGATCTTTCATTAAACTTAACATTGGGGTAATTTTGTCCCCTTATCTATTTATCTATTTATTTATTTGCTTGACTATTTTTTTTTTGGTTTGATTTTTTTAATATAAAAGTGAACATAACATATCAATGCACATGGATTTTTAATTTTTCTGGTCTCGCATGAGTAGGTACCCAAATTCCCAATATTTTGTCAATGAAACACTGCACACTTTCATCAACCCAAGTTCCCACAGTTTCCCATACTTAATTGACACACAATCTCTATCTTAAGCTAACCAAAGATTCAATTGGGGTAATTAATTGTTTTTCCACTTAAGGCTAATGATGTGGTAAAATATAGAATAAAAGGGGATTAAAAGGCTCAAAGTGGCAAACAAAGGTAATTGAAAGGGTAGGCTATTTGGGATGAGTGAGCTAATAACAAATAATGGCCTCAATAATATGCAAGCATGTAAATACACTAAACAATGGACATATAGAATGGAACAAAATATAAATTGCAATCATAGAGAAGAGAACACACAAGAATGGAATGTTATGGTTAAATAGTGTAACCATGTAATTAAGCTCAAATCTCACAGGTTTGTGTATTCTTAGCTATAATTCATGTTCCAATTTATAGTCTTCAAACAAGTTTCACAAAAAGGTTTTAATTTAAATTAGTAAAATATTGTAAAACAGGGTCTTGAAAAGAAACTTATCACTCCAACCAAGTAGTGGTAGAAGAACATGCACAAAATTAAACAAACATGCAGATGGACTTGTTTGTCGCCCCATTGAGAAGCTTCTCGTTTCCCTTCTCAGTAGCCATCCTAAAAGAAGAGGAAAAAGAAGAAAAGTAACCCATAAATAAAGATAAGAAAATAAATAAAGTATGGGTGGGTTAAGGCCAAATAATGAGGGTCTCAATTACATGGTAGCTACAACATGCAAGTGAGAAAACAGTAGAAGCAAATGGCATATCAATAGTGCAAAAATTGCAATAATGGGGGAGAAGGTGTGGGTAATGCAAGATAGTATAAGTACATATCAATGCAAATGGAATGCAAGTATCATAAAAGAATAGCATTGACTTATGAATAATAATACCAATTCAGAATAAAACAAGTCATGAAGCACCAGAAGAATTCAAGAAAAGATACAACAGTTGAATAAGAACATCTAACACCAATGGTAAAATAATAACTTAGAAAAGAAAATAAAAAGATGCATGATGAGCAGATAATTTATACGCTTTTTGGCATTGTTTTAGTATGTTTTTAGTATATTTTAATTAGTTTTTATTATGTTTTTATTAGTTTTTAAATAAAAATCACTCTTCTGGAATTTACTATGAGTTTGTGTGTTTTTCTGTGATTTCAGGTATTTTCTGGCTGAAACTGAGGGACCTAAGCAAAAATCTGATTCAGAGGCTGAAAAAGGACTGCAGATGTTGTTGGATTCTGACCTCCCTGCACTCAAAGTAGATTTTTTGGAGTTACAGAAGCCCAATTGGCGTGCTCTCAATTGAGTTGGAAAGTAGACATCCTGGGCTTTCTAGAAATATATAATAGTCCATACTTTGCCCAAGATTTGATGGCCCAAACAGGCGTTCCAAGTCAGCTCAAGAATTCTGGCGTTTAACTCCAAGAAAAGTCTCTACATATGAAAGCTTCAATGCTCAGCCCAAGCACACACCAAGTGGGCCCGAAAGAAGATTTCTGCATTAATTACTTATTTCTATAACCCTAGGCTACTAGTTCTCTATAAATAGGACCTTTTGCTATTGTATGTCTCCACCAACAGTCCGTGTACAAGTATCCACTCTTACTACTACTCACAGTGCCTAGTAGTGTAAGTAGTTCAACTTCTTACTTACTTATAGAACCTCTTCTTTATCTGAACTCAACTTATCTTTTTGTTATCATGAAACATAATTAAGAACTTCTTGTCGTCTCGAGGTGTGGAATTAGATACCACACATCTTTGAGATGGTAACTTTTATGTATTCTTGTTCCAGATCCGTACCGGCACTCCGGTCGGGGGGGGGGGGGGGGTTTTGCACTAGTTCACATACTTTCATACTCATTTTCTACTTT
>NC_029788.2:81480207-81481026 GCF_000816755.2 Arachis ipaensis | reverse complement strand
TTGGGTTTCTAATCTAAGATTGGAACCTTCGTGGTATAGGCTAGAATTATTGGCGGCCATTCCTGAGATCCGGAAAGTCTAAACCTTGTCTGTGGTATTCCGAGTAGGATCTGGGAAGGGATAACTATGACGAGCTTCAAACTCGTGATTGTGGGGCATGTGACAGACGCAAAAGTATCAATGGATCCTATTCCGACATGATCGAGAACCGACAGCTGATTAGCCGATGTTGTGACAGAGCATCAGGACCATTTTCACTGAGAGGACGGGATGTAGCCATTGACAACGGTGATGCCCAACATAAAGCTTGCCATGGAAAGGAGTATGAATGATTGGAAGAAGGCAATAGGAAAGCAGAGGTTCAAGGGGAACAAAGCATCTTCATACGCTTATCTGAAATCCACCAATGAATTACATAAGTATCTCTATCTTTATTTTATGTTTATTTTCATCACCTTAAACTCCATAACTATTTGAAATCCGCCTGACTGAGATTTACAAGATGACCATAGCTTGCTTCAAGCCGACAATCTCCGTGGGATCGACCGTTACTCACGTAAGGTTTATTACTTGGACGACCCAGTGCACTTGCTGGTTAGTTGTGCGGAATTGTGACAAAGTGTAATTCACGTTTGAGAGCTCCAAGTCTTTGGCGCCATTGTTGATGATTACAATTTCGTGCACCAAGTTTTTGGCGCCGTTGCTGGGGATTATACGAGTTTGGACAACTGACGGTTCATCTTGTTGCTTAGATTAGGTATTTTTCAGAATTTTTAAGAATGAATTCTAGAGTTTCAAGGTGATGTTCTTAGCATCACA
>NC_029788.2:81474126-81480110 GCF_000816755.2 Arachis ipaensis | reverse complement strand
TCAATTTTTAAGTTTGGTGTCAATTGCATTCTTCTTGCATTTTTCAAATTATTCATGCATGTTCTTCATTAATCTTCAAGTTGTTCTTGATGATTTCATTGCTCTGATCTTTAAATTCTCTTGTTTTGTGTGCTTTGTTGTTTCTTACATGCATTTTTAAATTGTTATAGTCCTTAGTATACAAACTTATAAGTTTGGTGTCTTGCATGCAAGGTTTATTTGATCTTAGTTGCATTTTTTGTTGATTCCCATCATCAAAAATTCAAAAATATTTTTTTTAAAACTATGTCTTTTCAAGTCAATAATACAGAGAATTGAAGATTCAGAACATTCAGCAGAGGAATTAAACAGAAAAAGCTGGGCGTTCAAAACGCCTAGTGAAGAAGGAAAACTGGCGTTTAAACGCCAGCCAGGGTACCTGGCTGGGCGTTTAACGCCCAAAAAGGTAGAGATTTGGGCGTTAAACGCCAGAATGGGCACCATTCTGGGCGTTTAACGCCAGGATGACACTAGAGGGAAGATTTTGTTTTTAATTCACATTTTTTTCAAGTTTTTATTTTTTTTTCAAAATCAAATCTTTTTCAAATCATATCTTTTCAATCATATCTCTTTCAAAATCAATTTCTTTCCATTTTATATTTATTTTTACTATTTTCAAAAATCCTTGCTTCAATTAAAGATTTACTTCAAAATTTTCAAGTTGTTACTTGCCTATTAAGAAAGGATCAAACTTTAAATTTTAGAATCATATCTTTTAATTTCTTATTAGTCAAGTAATCAACTTTAATTTTAAAAAACTTTCTTTTTCTAAATTAATTTTCAATCATATCTTTTCAAACATATCCTTTCAATCACATCTTTTTCAAAATTAATTTTTTTAATCATATCTTTTTTATTTCAAATTTCAAAATCTTTTTCAAAATCACTTAATTTCTTTCCCAAACTTAATTTTCGAAAATCTCAATCAAATTTTCAAAATTTTCTTTTTATTATTTCAAAATCTTTTAATTAATTTTCGAAAATTCTTCCCCTCTTTTCGCATCCTTCTATTTAAAGGACTAAGACTCCTCATCAAGGTGCAATTCGAACTCTATCCCTCTTGATAAGTTCGAATTCTCTCATCTCTACATCTTCCTTCTATTCTTCTTTTCCTCTGACACCTCAAGGAATCTCTATACTGTGACATAGAGGATTCCCTACTTTCTTGTTCTCTTCTCTTTCATATGAGCAGGAACAAAGATAAAGGCATACTTGTTCAAGCTGATCCTGAACCTGAAAGGACCTTGAAGAGAAAGCTAAGAGAAGCTAAAGAACAAATCTCTCTAGAGGGCCTAACAGAGCTCTTCAAAGAAGAAGAAACCATGGCAGCCGAAAACAACAACAATGCCAACAATGCAAGGAAGGTGCTTGGTGGCTTTACTGCACCTACTCCTGATTTTTATGGGAGAAGCATCTCAATCCCTGCCATTGGAGTAAACAACTTTGAGCTTAAGCCTCAATTAGTTTCTCTAATACAACAGAATTGCAAGTTTCATGGACTTCCATTGGAAGATCCTCATCAGTTCTTAGCTGAATTCTTGCAAATCTGTGACACTGTCAAGACCAATGGGGTTGACCCTGAAGTCTACAGACTTATGCTTTTTCCTTTTTCTGTAAGAGACAGAGCTAGGACATGGTTGGATTCACAACCTAAAGAAAGCCTGAACTCTTGGGAAAAGCTAGTTAATGCCTTCTTGGCAAAGTTCTTTCCACCTCAAAAATTGAGCAAGCTTAGAGTGGAAGTCCAAACCTTCAGACAGAAAGAAGGTGAATCCCTCTATGAAGCTTGGGAAAGATACAAGCAATTGATCAGAAGGTGCCCTTCTGACATGCTTTCTGAATGGAGCATCATAGGAATTTTCTATGATGGTCTGTCTAAACTATCCAAGATGTCATTGGATAGCTCTGCTGGAGGATCTCTTCATCTGAAGAAGACGCCTGCAGAAGCTCAAGAACTCATTGAAATGGTTGCAAATAACCAATTCATGTACACCTCTGAAAGGAATCCTGTGAATGATGGGACAGCTCAGAAGAAATGAGTTCTTGAGATTGATACTCTGAACGCCATATTGGCTCAGAATAAAATATTGACTCAACAAGTCAATATGATTTCTCAGAGTCTGTCTGGAATGCAAGCAGCAACAGGCAGTACTAAGGAAGCTTCCTCTGAAGAAGAAGCTTATGATCCTGAGAACCCAGCAATGGAAGAGGTGAATTACATGGGAGAACCCTATGGAAACACCTATAATCCTTCATGGAGAAATCATCCAAATCTCTCATGGAAGGATCAACAGAGACCTCAACAAAGTTTCAACAACAATAATGGTGGAAGAAACAGGTTCAGCAATAGCAAGCCTTTTCCATCATCTTCTCAGCAACAGACAGAAAATTCTAAGCAAAGCCACTCTGACTTAGCAACCATTGTCTCTGATCTAATCAAAATCACTCAAAGTTTCATGACTGAAACAAGGTCCTCCATTAGAAATTTGGAGGCACAATTGGGTCAGCTGAGTAAGAAAATTACTGAACTCCCTCCTAGCACTCTCCCAAGCAATACAGAAGAAAATCCAAAAAGAGAGTGCAAGGCCATAACCACATCTCACATGGCCGAACATGGAGAGGAGGAAGAGGCAGTGATTCCCACTGAGGAAGACCTCAATGGACGCCCACTGACCTCCATGGAGTTCCCTAATGAGGATCCATGGGAATCTGAGGCTCACACTGAGACCATAGAGATTCCATTGAATTTACTTTTTCCATTCATGAGCTCTGATGAGTATTTTTCCTCTGAAGAGGATGAAGATGTCACTGAAGAGCAAGTTGCTAAGTACCTTGGAGTAATCATGAAGCTAAATGCCAAGTTGTTTGGTAATGAGACTTGGGAGAATGAACGTCCATTGCTCATCAAAGAACTGGATGACTTGACTAGGCAGAGATTACCTCAAAAGAGACAGGACCCTGGAAAGTTCTCAATCCCTTGTACCATAGGAACCATGACCTTTGAGAAGGCTCTGTGTGACCTAGGGTCAAGCATAAACTTTATGCCTCTCTCTGTAATGGAGAAGCTAGGGATTATTGAGGTACAAGCTGCAAGAATCTCACTAGAGATGGCAGACAATTCAAAGAAACAGGCTTATGGACTTGTAGAGGATGTCTTGGTAAAGGTTGAAGACCATTACATCCCTGCTGATTTCATAATCCTAGAAACTGGGAAGTGTATGGATGAATCCATCATCCTTGGCAGACCCTTCCTAGCCACAGCAAACGCTGTGATTGATGTTGACAGAGGAGAATTAATCATTCAAGTGAATGAAGACTCCCTTGTGTTTAAAGCTCAAGGATATCCCTCTATAACCATGGAGAGGAAGCATGAAGAGCTTCTCTCAATACAGAGTCAAACAGAGCCCCCACAGTCAAACTCTAAGTTTGGTGTTGGGAGGCTACAACCAAACTCTAAGTTTGGTGTTGAACCCCCACATTCAAACTCTAAGTTTGGTGTTGGGAGGTTCCAACATTGCTCTGAACATCTGTGAGGCTCCATGAGAGCCCACTGTCAAGCTATTGACATTAAAGAAGCGCTTGTTGGGAGGCAACCCAATCGTTACTATTCTATGATAATTTTCTATTTTCTATTTTCTATTTTATGTTTTCTGTAGGTTGATGATCATGTGAAGTCACAAAAACAATTGAAAAAGCAAAAACAAAGTAAAAAATAGAATGAAAAACAGAACACCCTGGAGGAGACAGTTACTGGCGTTTAAACGCCAGTAAAGGTAGCAGAATGGGCGTTAAACGCCCAGTCTGGCACCATTCTAGGCATTTAACGCCAGAAAAGGGCACTAGACTGGCGTTTAACGCCAGGAATGGGCAAGAAGCTGGCATTAAATGCCAGAAATGGGCAGCAGCCTGGCGTTTAACACCAAGATTGGCAGCAAGGGGCGTTTTACGTGCCACATGGTGCAGGGATGAGAAATCCTTGACACCTCAAGATTTGTGGACCCCACAGGATCCCCACCTACCCCACCTACCTCACCATCCAAATTCAAACCACTTTCCCTCCCAAACCCACCCATAATGGCCGAACCACACACCCCTCTCACTCCTATATAAACCCATCTTCACTCCTTTATTTTCACACAACCTAAACATCACTTCTCCCCCTTGGCCGAAACACAAAGCCTACTCCATTTCCTCTATTTCTTCTTCTTCTACTCTCTTCTTTCTTCTTTTGCTCGAAGACGAACAACCTTCTAAGTTTGGTGTGGTAAAAGCTAAAGCTTTTTGTTTTTCCATAACCATTTATGGCACCAAAGGCCGGAGAAACCTCTAGAAAGAGGAAAGGGAAGGCAAAAGCTTCCACCTCCAAGTCATGGGAGATGGAAAGATTCCTCTCAAGGGTGCATCAAGACCACTTCTATGAAGTTGTGGCCAAGAAGAAAGTGATCCCCGAGGTCCCTTTCAAACTCAAAAAGAATGAGTATCCGGAGATCTGACATGAGATCCGAAGAAGAGGTTGGGAAGTTCTCACCAACCCCATTCAACAAGTTGGAATCTTAATCGAAGCTACTATAGACCGGGCTATCATGATACATAGCATCATGATTGGAGAGGAAGTGGAAGTTCATGAGGTTATATCCCAAGAACTCTACAAGGTGGCGGATAAGTCCTCTCCTTTGGCAAGGTTAGCCTTTCCTCATCTCATTTGTCACCTTTGCAATTTGGTTAGAATTGACATAGAGGGAGACATTCTCATTGATGAGGACAAACCCATCACTAAGAAAAGGATGGAGAAAACAAGAGAACCTCATCAAGAGCATGAGGAAATTCCTCATCATGAAATCCCTGAGATACCTCAAGGGATGCATCTTCCTCCACAAAACTATTGGGAGCAAATCAACACCTCCCTAGGAGAATTGAGTTCCAACATGGGACAACTAAGGGTGGAGCACCAAGAGCATTCCATCCTCCTCCATGAAATTAGAGAAGATCAAAGAACCATGAGAGAGGAGCAACAAAGGCAAGGAAGAGACATTGAGGAGCTCAAGCACTCCATAAGATCTTCAAGAGGAAGAACAAGCCGCCATCACTAAGGTGGACCCGTTCTTTAATTTCCTTGTTCTTTATTCTCTGTTTTTCGAAAATTGTGCTTTATGTTTATTTATGTTTGTGTCTTTATTACATGATCATTAGTGTCTAAATGTCTATGCCTCAAAGCTATGAAAATAAATCCATCACCTTTCTTAAATGAAAAATATTTTTAATTGAAAAAGAAAAAGAAGTGCATGAATTTCAAATTTTAAAATAGTTTAATTATCTTGATGTGGTGGCAATACTATTGTTCTTCTAAATGAATGCATGAACAGTGCATATTTTTGAATTTGATTGTTTATGAATGTTAAAATTGTTGGCTCTTGAAAGAATGATGGAAAAGGATAAATATTATCTGATGATCCGAAAAATCATAAAATTGATTCTTGAAGCAAGAAAAAGCAGTGAAAAGCTTGCAGAAAAAAAAAAGAGAGGCGAAAAAAAAAGAGAAAGAGAAAAGAAAAAAGAAAAAGAAAAGCAAGCAGAAAAAGCCAATACCCCTTTAAACCAAAAGGCAAGGGTGATAAAAAGGATCCAAGGCTTTGAGCATCAGTGGATAGGAGGGCCCACAGGAATAAAATCCTGGCCTAAGCGGCTAAACCTAGCTGTCCCTAACCATGTGCTTGTGGCGTGAAGGTGTCAAGTGAAAACGTGAGACTGAGCGGTTAAAGTCGAGGTCCAAAGCAAAAACGAAGAGTGTGCTTAAGAACCCTGGACACCTCTAATTGGGGACTCTAGCAAAGCTGAGTCACAATTTGAAAAGGTTCACCTAGTTCTGTGTCTGTGGCATTTATGTATCTGGTGGTAATACTGGAAAACAAAGTGCTTAGGGCCACGGCCAAGACTCATAAAGTAGC
>NC_029788.2:81450611-81474101 GCF_000816755.2 Arachis ipaensis | reverse complement strand
GTTTTTAAATAAAAATCACTCTTCTGGAATTTACTATGAGTTTGTGTGTTTTTCTGTGATTTCAGGTATTTTCTGGCTGAAACTGAGGGACCTGAGCAAAAATATGATTCAGAGGCTGAAAAAGGACTACAGATGCTGTTGGATTCTGACCTCCCTGCACTCAAAGTGGATTTTCTAGAGCTACAGAAGCCCAATTGGCGCGCTCTCAATTGCGTTGGAAAGTAGACATTCTGGGATTTCCAGAAATATATAATAGTCCATACTTTGCCCAAGATTTGATGGCCCAAACAGGCGTTCCAAGTCAGCTCAAGAATTCTGGTGTTTAACTCCAAGAAAAGTCTCTACATATGAAAGCTTCAATGCTCAGCCCAAGCACACACCAAGTGGGCCCGGAAGAATATTTCTGCATTAATTACTTATTTCTATAACCCTAGGCTACTAGTTCTCTATAAATAAGACCTTTTGCTATTGTATTTTCATCTTTTACTCATACTTTCATACACTTGATCACGTTTTGGAGGGGGGGGCTGGCCTCACGACCATGCCTAGACCTTGTTCTTATGTATTTTTAACGGTGGAGTTTCTACACACCATAGATTAAGGTGTGGAGCTCTGCTGTTCTTCAAGAATTAATACAAAGTACTATTGTTTTTCTATTCAACTCAAGTCTATTTCTTCTCCAAGATATTCATTCGTTCTTCAACTTGATGAATGTGATGATCCGTAACACTCATCATCATTCTCACCTATGAACATGTGCCTGACAACCACCTCTGTTCTACTAGCAATGGCTTGAATGCGTATCTCTTGGGTTTCTAATCTAATATTGGAACCTTTGTGGTATAGGCTAGAATTATTGGCGGCCATTCCTGAGATTCGGAAAGTCTAAACCTTGTCTGTGGTATTCTGAGTAGGATCTGGGAAGGGATGACTATGACGAGCTTCAAACTCGCGATTGTGGGGCATGTGACAGACGCAAAAGGATCAATGGATCCTATTCCAACATGATCGAGAACCGACAGCTGATTAGCCGATGTTGTGACAGAGCATCAGGACCATTTTCACTGAGAGGACGGGATGTAGCCATTGACAACGGTGATGCCCAACATAAAGCTTGCCATGGAAAGGAGTATGAATGATTGGAAGAAGGCAATAGGAAAGCAGAGGTTCAAGGGGAACAAAGAATCTTCATACACTTATCTGAAATCCACCAATGAATTACATAAGTATCTCTATCTTTATTTTATGTTTATTTTCATCACCTTAAACTCCATAACCATTTGAATCCGCCTGACTGAGATTTACAAGATGACCATAGCTTGCTTCAAGCCGACAATCTCCATGGGATCAACCCTTACTCACGTAAGGTTTATTACTTGGACGACCCAGTGCACTTGCTGGTTAGTTGTGTGGAATTGTGACAAAGTGTGATTCACGTTTGAGAGCTCCATGTCTTTGGCGCCATTGTTGATGATCACAATTTCGTGCACCAATACACAAAATTAAAATGCAATGAATGAAAGTATACAAATAAATTAACTAAAATAGAATGAAAGTGAAGAAGGATGAGAATTTAAAGAGATGAAGAAGAAGAAAGTAATAAAGGGGGAGGAAAGAAGGAGAAAGAAGGAACAATGATAATAGAAAGATAATTAGGATTGGGGGAGGGAAGATTTGAAGTCAGGCGCTGAGGTGGTTTAATTGTGCGTCACATGCGACGCGTACGCGTGCATCACGCATACGCTTGGGTCGCGCTAATTTCAAATGATGCGGAAGCGTCGGGCACGCGTACGCGTGCCTTTGATTGTGCGAATCGCGCGAAGGCATCGACGCATATGCACAACTCTCTGTTTGATATGCATGAGAGCCAAAAAATGCATATGACGCATGCACGTCAGGGACGCGCACGCGTGGATGGCCAATATGGGAAAACGATGCACACGCGTTAGGGACGCGTACGCGTGATGGGGCTTGTGCTCCCAGCACAGTTCCAGCCCTACATCATCATAACTCTCTAGCCATACACCAATTTACGCCGATTTGTAGGGTCACGCGTACGCGTGTGGGACATGTACGCGTGGGCTTGCTTGTGCCTAAGGCACGCTTCCAGCCCCACTCCCGCGGAACTCTCTGTTCAATTCTTCCTTTTCTTGCATGCACATATGACACGTACGCGTCAGCGACGCTTACACGTCATGTGCCCCTTTTTTTATGCAGAATGAAAAATGCAGAATGTAGATGAATATGCAGAAATTATGGATGAATACTAATAAAAATAAAATAAGACTAAGAATAAAAATGAAAGATCATACCATGGTGGGTTGTCTCCCACCTAGCACTTTTAGTTAAAGTCCTTAAGTTGGACATTTGGCGAGCGTCTTATCATGGTGGCTTGTGCTTGAACTCGTCTTGAAACTTCCACCAATGCTTGGACTTCCAATAAGCTCTAACATCTCCAAGTAAATTCCCTAAGCTTTGATGGAGTGTTTCACAAGCTTTGAGCTCCCAAAATTGATCCTCTTGTATGTCGGGATCCCAAATCTTGTTTCTACACCCATCTTCAAGTTGATCATCATGATTCCAACCAGGTGGTTCAGCCTTGGAATTCTCATTTAGGTGCCCAAACATCCTCCTAGACCCAATCAATTGAGAAGTATACCAACCCTTGCAATTAGGCCTTGAGCTTCCAACCATAAGGAACCTAGGATGCTGTTGCCAATAACTGACCATCTCTCTTTTACTCTTATAGCCACAAAGAGCTCTAAGTTGCCCATCTATCTCAAGCAAAGCATATTCAAGTGGGCTAATTAATTTTAGAGATGAAAGATTTACCCACTTGAATGAAGGAATGGATGGTGATGGCTTTAGGGGAGAGGTCTCCAATAACTTTGGCAAGGTGATTTCCAACTCTATTCCCTTGAGCTCTTCCTTGACAA
This sequence comes from Arachis ipaensis, assembly GCF_000816755.2. Classification (NCBI taxonomy): domain Eukaryota; kingdom Viridiplantae; phylum Streptophyta; class Magnoliopsida; order Fabales; family Fabaceae; genus Arachis; species Arachis ipaensis. The sequence continues at coordinate 81,471,165 of NC_029788.2, read as the reverse complement.
CTTCCACCTCTTTGAAAGCTTCTTCAATTTCAACCTCTTCCTCTTGGTAGTTTTCTTCCAATTCAATCTCTTTTTCATTACTTACCAAGGGCATGGGAGGTTGTGCTTCTTCTTCTTTAATTTCCATCTCTTGATCAACCTCTGCAAAGTCTTCAACCATGATATGCCTCAGAGGTTGTACACCCTCCTCAACATCTACATCAAACACCTTGGAAGGAGGCTCTATGACTGGCTTTCCCATGGAGGTTCCGCATCTCCCAAGTCTTCAACCACTTCTTCCTTTTCAACTATTACGGCTTCCTCCACTTGTTCCAATACAGAGTCACGTTCCTCATTGTCCTCTGGAGTTTCTAGTGTCTCCTTCATGCTACGCTCTTCATTAGATTCTCCACATGTAGCTATGGGAGTTCCTTGAGTGTCCAACCGTTGGGAGGCTAATCGATTTACTACCTCGGTCAAGGCAGCCGTGAATTCTAGTACCTTCTTAGTCATCCTTTCTTGCCCTTGAAGAAGTACACCAAGGGTTTCATTCATTAGAGATTGGGGTGGTATGAAGGGTTGGGGTGGTTGGAAGGGTTCATCGCATAGGAAGAATGGTTCATGATAGGAAGGTGGCTCTTCTTGATAAGGATAAGGAGATGGTGCATATTGAGGTAGTGGTTCTTGGGAGTAATTGTGTTGGAATGGGGGTGGTTCTAAGTATGGTTCATAAGGTTCATATGGTGGTTGGTTGGGTGGATAAGGGTTAGGGTCATAAGGAGGTGAATGGTTGTAGGTGGCTTGTGAGTATGGTGGTTCAAAGTTATGTTGAGGAGGGGGGTTCATAGGAATATGGTGGGGCTCGTTGGTAACTACAAGGGGATCCACCATATCCATCATCTTGGTACGCACCCTGGAATGGCTCTTGACCATAGTAATTTGGTGGAGGTTGGTTGTCACGAAGGGTCCACCATAACTATTGTCTTGGGATACATCGTAGAATGGTCGCTGCCCATGGCACCTTGGAGGAGGTTGTTGCCGAAAGGGTTGATCAAATCCTCGTGGCTCCTCCCATCTTTGATTATTCCGACCTTGATGCATGTTCTCATTATAGCGTCAATTCCCTACAACATAATTGGAACCAAACTCATAGCGAAAGGGGTGAGAATTCATAGTAGTAAGAGAAATAAAAACTAATAAAAATTAATGAAAATAAACTCCTAAAACTAAAAACACTAACAGAGAAACGAAAAACAAAATTATTTACAATAACCAATAATAAGGCACACGTTTGCAATTCCCCAGCAACGGCGCCATTTTGACGATCGGATTTTTGCTAGTAAAGAATTTTGCAATTGAAACCTCGTTGCTAGTATAGTTTCTAAACCAACAATAATCCTTTCGTACAAAAACTTGTTTGTCACTAAAGCAAATCCAATAAAAATAATAACCGAAGTATTTAAACCTCGGGTCGTCTCTCAAGGAATTGCAGGGAGGTGTATTTATTATTGGTTATGGAAGATTATCTTTTTGAGGTTTTTGAATAAGGAACAAGAAAAGTAAATTGCAAGAAAGTAAATTAACAATTAAGAAAACTCTTGGCAAGGTATGAAAATTAGACGTCCTATCCTAGTTATCCTTATCAATTGTGATGAGAATTGTTCATTGCTCCCACTTAGTTAACCCTTACTAAATAAAGAAAAGTCAAGTGGACTAATCAATCTGATTCCTCAAGTCCTAGTCAACTCCTATGGAAAGACTAGCTTTAGAGGTATCCAAATCAACCAGTAACTTCCAATTATCAATCAACAAAGGAGTTTGATAACCCAAGAGTCTCCAATTACTCAATTCAAGCTAAGAATGTAAAAAGCTAAATTAAAATCATAAATATGAAATAGCTCAAATTGCATTAAATAAAGAAATCAAATCTAACATGGAGTTCATAAACCAAATTGGGAAAATAAACAAACTAGAATGCTAGAATAAATAAAAGTAGAAGAGAAACTAAATTAAAGGAACATTGAACCTGGAATTGAGAAGAAATAAACCTAAAACTAAGAGAAATCCTAAAACCTAGAGAGAAGAGAGAGCCTTTCTCCCTAGAAAACTACATCTAAAATCTAAAATTATGTGAATGAATGTTGTGTGTTGAGTCTCTGCTTGTTCCCTGGCTTTAGTTTGCGTTTCTGGGCCGAAAACTGGGTCCAAACTCAGCCCAAAATTGCCCCCAGCATTTTCTACGATTTCTGCAGGTAGCGCATGTCACGCGTACGCGTCAGTCACGCGTGCGCGTCGATTGACAAAAATCCTGGTCACGCGTATGCGTCAGTCACGTATACGCGTCGCTCGTCTTCTGCGCTAGGCACGCGTGCGCGTCGTCCATGCATGCACATCGCTGCCAGCTTCTCAAAACTTCATTTTTCGCGTTCCTTCCACTTTTGCATGTTTTCTTTCCATCCTCTAAGCCATTCCTGTCCTATATAGCCTGAAAACACTTAGCACACAGATCACAACATCGAATGGTAATAAAGGATAATTAAAATTGACAGTTTAAAGGCCTAGGAAACATGTTTTCAATTATATCACAGATTAGGAAGGATTTGTAAAACCATGCAAATTATATGAATAAGTGAGTAAAGAATTGATAAAAGCCACTCAAATTAGCACAAGAAAAACCATAAAATAATGGTTTATCACTACTTCAGAAGCTTTCGAATCCCGGACGCTTCCTAATTCCTTGCACCATAGGCACCATGACCTTTGAGAAGGCTCTGTGTGACCTAGGGTCAAGTATAAACCTCATGCCAATCTCTGTAATGGAGAAGCTGGGAATCTTTGAGGTACAAGCAGCAAACATTTCACTAGAGATGGCAGACAAATCAATGAAGAAAGCATATGGCTTAGTAGAGGATGTATTGGTAAAGGTTGAAGACCTTTACATCCCTGCAAACTTCACAATCTTAGATACTAGGGAAGATGAGGATGAATCCATCATCCTTGGAAGACCTTTCCTAGCCACTGCCAATGCTATCATTGATGTAGCTAAGGGAGAACTGATTTTACAACTAGGGGAGGATCACATCTTGTTCAAGATGCCTCACCCCAACTCTCCCTCTGAGAAAAGAGAGATAAATATGCAACACTTAGTGTTCCAACCATCTCTTTCAGTGCAAAGCTTTACTAAGCCCCCAAACATCAACTCTAAGTTTGGTGTTGGGCAGCCATCAACAAGCACTGAGAACAAAGGTACTAAGAAGAAAGTACCTAAAGGCTGGAGGGACAACAAAGTCCCCACTAAAGGCCTCTCACTTGGCATGAGAGTTGTCTTCACCAAGAATCCAGTCATACCACATACAGTGAGTCGTGTCCTGTCTCTAGAGCATGTGGAGCTCATTCATGAGAAGACAGGAAGAAAGTTCACTGTAAGAGGCAAAATACTGAGCTCATATCCATCTCTGTACAGAGCTAACCGTCAAGCTAGTGACGTTAAAGAAGCGCTTGTTGGGAGGCAACCCAACCCTAATTAGTTATCTCTATTTCTTTTAATTCCTTAAGTTTGTTTTTCTTTAATTATTTCTTTAGGTGCATGATCATGTGCAACAGTCAGAACAGAGACAGAAAGGTTCAGCAATAAAAACAGAACACTCTGGATAGAGTGTCTTGCTGGCATTAAACGCTTGCCAGGGAGCACTGGCTGGGCATTCAACGCCCAAATTGGCAGTCTTGCTGGCGTTAAACGCCAGCCAGGGAGCACTGGCTGGGCGCTCAACACCCCAATTGGCAGCATAGCTGATGTTGAACGCCAGCCAAGAGCATAATGCTGGGCGTTCAATGCCCATGCAGAGGGCAGGGAATCTGGATTTCCTAGCCTCTCGGGACCAATGGGTCCCACAGCATCTTTACCTACCCCACTTCTTCCTTCTTACTTTCACACTTTCCCATACACTCTTCTCCCACCAACCCTCACCCACTTCAAAATCAAATTTATCCCACCCATGACCGAACCCAACCCTAGCCCACTCCTATAAATACCCCTCATTCTAACCCTTCATATACACACCTTTCATATACATCAAAATCCCCTTGGCCGACTTACTCTTCTCCCTCCAGCTCCATCTATTTTCTTCTTCTTCTTCTTCTTCTCCATTCTTCTATTTTATTTATTTTTTCTATAGGACGAGCAAAGCTTTTAAGTTTGGTGTGGGAAAAGCGTTACTTTTTGCTTTCCATTACCACTTATGGCACCCAAGGTTGGAGAACCCTTTAGAAAGAGGAAAGGAAAGGTTGTAGCCACCACCTTCGAATCTTGGGAGATGAAGAGATTCATCACCAAAGCCCACCAAGACCACTTCTATGAAGTAGTGGCAGAGAAGAAGGTGATCCCTGAGGTCCCTTTTAGGCTTAAGAAGAATGAGTATCCAGAAATCCGAAGAGAGATCCGGAGAAGAGGTTGGGAAGTCCTAACCAATCCCATCCAAGAGGTTGGGATCTTAATGGTGCAAGAGTTCTATGCTAATGCATGGGTCACGAAAAACCATGACATTAGTGTGAACCCAAATCCCAAGAATTGGAGCACCATGGTCCAAGGGAGAATCTTGGACTTTAGCCCGGAAAGTGTGAGTTTGGTGTTCAACTTGCCTTTGATGCAAGGAGACCCACATCCTTATACTAGAAGAGTCAACTTTGATCAAAGACTGGATCAAGTGCTCTCAGACATCTGTGTGGAAGGAGTACATTGGAAAAGGAATTCCCAAGGCAAGCCTACTCAACTAAGAAGGCTTGACCTCAAGCCTATAGCTAGAGGATGGTTGGAATTCATCCAACGCTCTATCATCCCTACTAACAATCGATCAGAAGTGAGCATTGACAGAGTCATCATGATTCATTGCATCATGATTGGGAGTGAGGTGGAAGTACATGAGGTGATACCTCAAGAATTGTACAAGATAGCTGAAAAGCCCTCCACCAAAGCAAGGTTGGCATTCCCTCACCTCATTTGTCACCTATACAATTCAGTTGAAATTGTCATAGAAGGAAATATCTTCATTGAGGAGGACAAGTTTATCACTAAGAAAAGGATGGAGCAAACTAGAGAGTATGCATATGAGCCTGTGTAACCACCTCAACATGATATCCCTGAGATGCCTCAAGGGATGTATTTTCCTCCTTAAAGCTATTGGGATCAATGGCATACTTCCGTGGGAGAATTAAGCTCTAACATGAATCAGTTGAGGATGGAGCATCAAGAGCATTCCACCATCCTCAATGAAATTAGAGAAGATCAAAGCGCTATGAGGGAAGAACAACATAGACAAATGAGTGACATTGAAGAGATCAAGCACTACATTGGATCCTCAAGGAAGAGTAGTAGCCGCCATTACTAAGGTGGATCTGTTTTCTTAATCCCCTTTCCTTATGTCATTTTTCTGGTTTCTGTTATGTTTTATTGTCTATTCTCTTGTTCTTGTTGCATGATTGATGAGCGGATAATTTATACGCCTTTTGGCATTGTTTTTACATAGTTTTCAGTATAATTTAGTTAGTTTTTAGTATATTTTTATTAGTTTTTAAATAAAAAATCACATTTTTGGACTTTACTATGAGTTTGTGTATTTTTCTGTGATTTTAGGTATTTTCTGGTTGAAATTGAGGGACTTGAGCAAAAATCAGATTCAGAGGTTGAAGAAGGACTGCAGATGCTGCTGGATTCTGACCTCTCTGCACTAAAAGTGGATTTTCTAGAGCTACAGAACTCCAAATGGCATGCTCTCAATTGCGTTGGAAAGTAGACATCCAGGGCTTTCCAGCAATATATAATAGTCCATACTTTTCCCGAGTTTAGACAACGCAAACTGGTGTTCAACGCCAGTTCCATGCTGCATTATGGAGTTAAACGCCAGAAACAGGTTGCAAAGTGGATTTAAACGCCAGAAACAGGTTACAAACTGGCGTTCAACTCCAAGAGAAGTCTCTACACATGTAAAGCTCAATTCTCAGCCCAAGCACACACCAAATGGGCCCCGGAAGTGGATTTCTGCATCATTTACTTATTTCTGTAAACCCTAGTAACTAGTTTAGCATAAATAGGACTTTTACTATTGTATTTACATCTTTGGATCATCTTTGGATTATCTTTTTTTGATCCTTTGATCATGTTTAGGGGACTGGCCTCTCGGCCATGCCTGGACCTTCATCACTTATTTATTTTCAACAGTAGAGTTTCTACACACCATAGATTAAGGTGTGGAGCTCTGCTGTTCCTCATGAATTAATACAAAGTACTATTGTTTTTCTTTTCAATTCAAGCTTATTCCGATTCTAAGATATTCATTCGCACCTCAATATGAATGTGATGATCGTGACAGTCATCATCATTCCCAACCTATGAACGTGTGCCTGACAACCACTTCCGTTCTACCTTAGATTGAATGAGTATCTCTGGGATTTCTTAATCAGAATCTTCGTGGTATAAGTTAGAATCCATGGACGGCCATTCTTGAGATCCGGAAAGTTTAAACCTTGTCTGTGGTATTCCGAGTAGGATCTAGGAAGGGATGGCTGTGACGAGCTTCAAACTCGCGAGTGCTGGGCATAGTGACAGACGCAAAAGGATCAATGGATCCTATTCCAGTATGATCGAGAACCGACAGATGATTAGCCATGCAGTGACAGCGCATTGGATCATTTTCACTGAGAGGACAGGATGTAGCCATTGACAACGGTGATGCCTAACATACAGCTTGCCATAGAAAGGAGTATGAATGATTGGATGAAGACAACAGGAAAGCAGAGATTCAGGAGGAACGAAAGCATCTTCATACGCTTATCTGAAATTCTCACCAATGAATTACATAAGTATCTCTATCTTTAAATTTACGTTTTATTTATCTTTTAATTATTAAATCTCCATAACCATTTGAATCTGCCTGACTGAGATTTGCAAGATGACCATAGCTTGCTTCAAGCCGACAATCTCCGTGGGATCGACCCTTACTCACGTAAGGTTTATTACTTGGACGACCCAGTGCACTTGCTGGTTAGTTGTGCGAAGTTATGACAAAGAACTAAGATTATGAACATGCGTATTAAGTTTTTAGCGCCATTACCAAGGAATGGAACCGTCACGATTTCTGCGCACCAAGTTTTTGGCGCTGTTGCTGGGGATTGTTCAAGTTTGGACAACTGACGGTTCATCTTGTTGCTCAGATTAGGAACAAGGACAAGAACATTCTTGTTGAAACTGATCCTGAAGCTGAAAGAACTCTAAAGAGGAAGCTAAGAGAAGCTAAAGGACAACTCTCTGGAGAAAATCTGATAGAAATTTTTGAAAAAGAAGGAGACATGGCCGAAAATAACAACAATGCAAGGAAGATGCTTGGTGACTTTACTGCACCAAATTCCAATTTACATGGAAGAAGCATCTCAATCCCTGCCATTGGAGCAAACAATTTTGAGCTTAAACCTCAATTAGTTTCTCTGATGCAACAGAACTGCAAGTTTCATGGACTTCCTTCAGAAGATTCTTTTCAGTTCTTAACTAAATTCTTGTAAATATGTGATACTGTTAAGACCAATGGGGCTGATCCTAAGGTCTACAGGCTTATGCTTTTCCCATTTGCTATAAGAGACAGAGCTAGAATATGGTTGGACTCTCAACCTAAAGACAGCCTAAACTCTTGGGATAAGCTGGTCACGGCTTTCTTAGCCAAGTTCTTTCCTCCTCAAAAGCTTAGTAAGCTTAGAGTGGATGTTCAAACCTTCAGACAAAAGGAAGGTGAATCCCTCTATGAAGCTTGGGAGAGATACAAGGAACTGACCAAAAAGTGTCCTTCTGACATGCTTTCAGAATGGACCATCCTGGATATATTCTATGATGGTCTGTCTGAATTATCAAAGATGTCATTGGACCATTCTGCAGGTGGATCCATTCACCTAAAGAAAACACCTGTAGAAACTCAAGAACTCATTGACATGGTTGCAAATAACCAGTTCATGTACACTTCTGAAAGGAATCCTGTGAATAATGGGACGCCTCAGAGGAAAGGAGTTCTTGAAATTGATACTCTGAATGCCATATTGGCTCAGAATAAAATATTGACTCAGCAAGTCAATATGATCTCTCAGAGTCTGAATGGATTGAAGGAATCATCCAACAGTACTAAAGAGGCATCTTCTGAAGAAGAAGCTTATGATCCTGAGAACCCTGCAATAGCAGAGGTGAATTACATGGGTGAACCCTATGGAAACACCTATAATCCCTCATGGAGAAATCATCCAAATTTCTCATGGAAAGATCAACAAAAACCTCAACAAGGCTTTAATAATGGTGGAAGAAACAGGTTTAGCAATAGCAAACCTTTTCCATCATCCACTCAGCAACAGACAGAGAATTCTGAGCAGAATTTATCTAGCTTAGCAAATATAGTCTCTGATCTATCTAAGGCCACTGTGAGTTTCATGAATAAAAAAAGGTCCTCCATTAGAAATTTGGAGGCACAAGTGGGCCAGCAGAGTAAAAGAGTCACTGAAATCCCTCCAAGCACTCTCCCAAGCAATACAGAAGAAAATCCAAAAAGAGAGTGCAAGGCCATAGCCTTACATGATGTGGCCAAACCCAAAGAGGAGGAGGAGGACGTGAATCCTAGTGAGGAAGACCTCCTGGGACGTCCAGTGACCAATAAGGAGTTCCCCTTTGAGGAATCAAAGGAATCTGAGGCTTATTTAGAGACCATAGAGATTCCATTGAATCTCCTTCTGCCCTTCATGAGCTCTGATGAGTATTCTTCCTCTGAAGAGGATGAAGAAATTACTGAAGAGCAAGTTGCTAAGTACCTTAGTGCAATCATGAAGCTAAATGCCAAATTATTTGGTAATGAGACTTGGGAAGATGAACTTCCCTTGCTCACCAATAAACTAAATGCATTGGATAGGCAGAAATTACCTCAAAAGAAACAGGATCTAGGAAACTTCTTAATACCCTGTACCATAGGCACCATGACCTTTGAGAAGGCTCTGTGTGAACTGGGGTCAGGAATAAACTTAATACCACTCTCTGTAATGGAGAAATTTGGGATCTTTGAGGTGCAAGCTGCCAGAATCTCATTAGAGATGGCAGACAACTCAAGAAAACAGGCTTATGGACAAGTAGAAGACGTGTTAGTAAAGATTGAAGGCCTTTACATCCCTACTAATTTCATAATCCTAGACACTGGGAAGGATGAAGATGAATCCATCATCCTTGGAAGACCCTTCCTAGCCACAGCAAGAGCTGTGATTGATGTGGACAGAGGAGAGTTGGTCCTCCAACTAAATGAGGACAACCTTGTGTTTGAAACTCAAGGATCTCCTTCTGTAACCATGGAGAGGAAGCATGAAAAGCTTCTCTCACTGCAGAGTCAACCAAAGCCCCCATAGTCAAAATCTAAGTTTGGTGTTGGGAGGCCACAACCAAACACTAAGTTTGGTGTTGAACCCCCACATTCAAACTCTAAGTTTGGTGTTGGGAGGTTCCAACCTTGCTCTGATTATTTGTGAGGCTCCATGAGAGCTCACTGTCATGCTATTGACATTAAAGAAGCGCTTGTTGGGAGGCAACCCAATGTTATTAATCATATCTATTTTATTTTTTTTTGTTATTTCGTGTTTTATTAGGTTGATGATCATGTGAAGTCACAAAAACTACTGAAAAATCAAAAACAGAATGAAAAATAGTATTGAAAATAGCACACCCTGGAGGAGAGCAGTCTGGCGTTTAAACACCAGAAACAAGCATCTGCCTGGCATTTAACGCCAGAAACAGGCACCAAGCTGGCGTTTAACGTCAAAAACAAGCATCTGTCTGGCGCTAAACGCCAGAAACAGGCTACATTTGGGCGTTTAACGCCATAAACAAGCAGCAATCTGGCGTTAAATGCCAGGATTGCACAGCAAGGGCGTTTTACACGCCTAATTGGAGCAGGGATGTTAAGTCCTTGACCCCACTTGATCTGTGGACCCCACAAGATCCCCTCAGGATTTGTGGACTCCACAGGATCCCCTCAGGATCTGTGGACCCCACAGGATCCCCGCATCTTCTTCTCTCCTCTTCACAACTTTTCATAACTCTCTTCCCTAAATACCCTTCACCAATCACCTCAATCCCTCTTTCCCATCCCCTCTTCACCACTCACATCTATCCTCTCTTCCCCACAAACCCCACCTACCTTTAAAATTCAAACTATTTTCCCTCCCAAACCCAACCCTAATGGCCGAACCCTAACCCTCCCCACACTCCTATATAAACCCATCATTCTTTCTTCTTTTTCACACAACACAATCCTCTCTTCTTCCCCTTGGCCGAATACACACCTCTCTCCATCTCCTCCATTTTTCTTCCTCTTCTCCTTCTTTCTTTCTTCTTTTGCTCAGGGACGAGCAAACATTTTAAGTTTGGTGTGGTAAAAGCATTGCTTTTTGTTTTTCCATAACCATTAATGGCACCTAAGGCCAGAGAAATCTCAAGAAAGAGGAAAGGGAAGGCAATTGCTTCCACCTCTACGTCATGGGAGATGGAGAGATTCATCTTAAAAGTCCATCAAGACCACTTCTATGAAGTTGTGGCTAAGAAGAAAGTGATCCCTGAGGTTCCTTTCAAGCTCAAAAAGAGCGAATATCTGGAGATCTGACAAGAGATTAGAAGAAGAGGATGGGAAGTTCTCTCTAATCCTATTCAACAAGTCGGGATCTTAATGGTTCAAGAGTTCTATGCAAACACATGGATCACTAGGAACCATGATCAATGTGTGAACCCGAATCCAAAGAATTGGCTTACAATGGTTCGGGGGAATTACTTAGATTTTAGTCCGAAAATGTAAGGTTGGCGTTCAACTTGCCAATGATGGAAGAGAACGCACGCCCCTACACAAGAAGGGTCAGCTTTGATCAAAGGTTGGACCAAGTCCTCATAGACATATGTGAGGAAGGAGCTCAATGGAAAATTGACTCAAGAGGTAAGCCGGTTCAATTAAGAAGGCATGACCTCAAACCAGTGGCTAGGGGATGGCTAGAGTTCATTCAATGCTCAATCATTCCTACTAGTAACCGGTCTGAAGTTACTATAGACCAGGCCATCATGATCCATAGTATCATGATTGGAGAGGAGGTGGAAGTTCATGAGATTATACCTCAAGAACTTTACAAGGTGGCTGACAAGTCCTCCACTTGGGCAAGGTTAGCCTTTCCTCACCTCATATGCCACCTCTGCAATTCAGCTGGAATTGACATAGAGGGAGACATCCTCATTGAAGAGGACAAACCCATCACTAAGAAAAGGATGGAGCAAACAAAAGATCATGGACCTCAACAAGAGTATGAGGCTTATGTTTTATTGATGTTTGTGTCTTTACTATATGATCATTAGTGTTTAAGTGTCTATGTCTTAAAGCTATGAATGTCATATGAATCCATCACCTCTCTTAAATGAAAAATGTTTTAATTACAAAAGAACAAGAAGTACATGGTTTCGAATTCATCCTTGAAACTAGTTTAATTATTTTGACGTGGTGACAATACTTTTTGTTTTCTGAATGAATTCTTGAACAGTGTATATGTCTTTTGAAGTTGATGTTTATGAATGTTAAATATGTTGGCTCTTAAAAGAATGATGAAAAAGGAGACATGTTATTTGATGATCTAAAAAATCATAAAAATGATTCTTAAAGCAAGAAAAAGCAGTGAATACAAAAGCTTGCAGAAAAAAAAAAGAGAGAAAAGAAAAAATAGCGAAAAAAAAAAAAGAAAAAGAAAAAGCAAGCAGAAAAAGCCAAGAGCCTTTAAACCAAAAGGCAAGAGAAAAAAGCCAATAGCCCTTAAAACCAAAAGGCAAGGGTAATAAAAAGGATCCAAGGCTTTGAGCATTAATGGATAGGAGGGCCTAAAGGAATGAAATCCTGGCCTAAGCGGCTAAACCAAGCTGTCCCTAACCATGTGCTTGTGGCGTGAAGGTGTCAAGTGAAAACTTGAGACTGAGCAGTTAAAGTCAAGGTCTAAAGCAAAACGAAGAGTGTGCTTAAGAACCCTGGACACCTCTAATTGGGGACTTTAGGAAAGCTGAGTCACAATCTGAAAAGGTTCACCCAGTTATGTATCTATGACATTTATGTATCCGGTGGTAATACTGGAAAACAAAGTGCTTAGGGCCACGGCCAAGACTCATAAAGTAGCTGTGTTCAAGAATCAACATACTGAACTAGGAGAATCAATAACACTATCTGAATTCTAAGTTCCTATAGATGCCAATCATTCTGAACTTCAATGGATAAAGTGAGATGCCAAAACTATTCAAGAGGCAAAAAGCTACAAGTCCCGCTCATCTGATTGAAGCTAAGTTTCATTGATATTTTGGAATCTATAGTATATTCTCTTATTTTTATCCTATTTGAATTTCAGTTGCTTGGGGACAAGAAATAATTTAAGTTTGGTGTTGTGATGAGCGGATAATTTATACGCTTTTTGGCATTGTTTTTATACAGTTTTCAGTATAATTTAGTTAGTTTTTAGTATATTTTTATTAGTTTTTAAATAAAAATCACATTTCTGGACTTTACTATGAGTTTGTGTGTTTTTCTGTGATTTCAGGTATTTTCTGGCTGAAATTGAGGGACTTGAGCAAAAATCAGATTCAGAGGTTGAAGAAGGACTGCAGATGCTGCTGGATTCTGACCTCCCTGCACTGGAGCTACAGAACTCCAAATGGCGCGCTCTCAATTGCGTTGGAAAGTAGACATCCAAGGCTTTCCAACAATATATAATAGTCTATACTTTGCCCGAGTTTAGACGATGCAAACTGGCATTCAACGCCAGTTCCATGCTGCATTCTGGAGTTAAACGCCAGAAACAGGTTGCAAAGTGGAGTTAAACGCCAGAAACAGGTTACAAACTGGCGTTCAACTCCAAGAGAAGCCTCTACACGTGTAAAGCTCAATGCTCAGCCCAAGCACACACCAAGTGGGCCCCGGAAGTAGATTTCTGCATCATTTACTCATTTCTGTAAACCCTAGTAACTAGTTTAGCATAAATAGGTCTTTTTACTATTGTATTTACATCTTTGGATCATCTTTGGATTATCTTTTTTTGATCCTTTGATCATGTTTAGGGGACTGGCCTCTCGGCCATGCCTGGACCTTCATCACTTATGTATTTTCAACGGTAGAGTTTCTACACACCATAGATTAAGGTGTGGAGCTCTACTATTCCTCATGAATTAATACAAAGTACTATTATTTTTCTATTCAATTCAAGCTTATTCCAATTCTAAGATATTCATTCACACCTCAATATGAATGTGATGATCGTGACAGTCATCATCATTCCCAACCAATGAACGCGTGCCTGACAACCACTTCCGTTCTACCTTAGATTGAATGAATATCTCTGGGATTCCTTAATCAGAATCTTCGTGGTATAAGTTAGAATCCATGGACGGCCATTCCTGAGATCCAGAAAGTCTAAACCTTGTCTGTGGTATTCCGAGTAGGATCTGGGAAGGGATGGCTGCGACGAGCTTCAAACTCGCGAGTGCTGGGCGTAGTGACAAACGCAAAAGGATCAATGGATCCTATTCCAGTATGATCGAGAACCGACAGATGATTAGCCATTCAGTGACAGCGCATTAGACCATTTTCACTGAGAGGACAGGATGTAGCCATTGACAACAGTGATGCCTAACATACAGCTTGCCATAGAAAGGAGTATGAATGATTGGATGAAGACAACAGGAAAGCAGAGATTCAGGAGGAACGAAAGCATCTTCATACGCTTATCTGAAATTCTCACCAATGAATTACATAAGTATCTCTATCTTTAAATTTACGTTTTATTTATCTTTTAATTATTAAATCTCTATAACCATATGAATCTGCCTGACTGAGATTTGCAAGATGACCATAACTTGCTTCAAGCTGGCAATCTCCGTGGGATCGACCCTTACTCACGTAAGGTTTATTACTTGGACGACCCAATGCACTTGCTGGTTAGTTGTGCGAAGTTGTGACAAAGAACTAAGATTATGAACGTGCGTATTGAGTTTTTAGCGCCGTTACAAAGGAATGGAACTGTCACGATTTCTGCGCACCAATGATCATCTATGTCTTAAAGTTATAAAATGTTCCATATATCTCTCACCTTGCTTAAAAGAAAATTTTATTTGAAAAGAATTGAGAGATACATGAATTTCAAGTTTTATAATAAGAATAGTCAATTATTTTGATGTGGTGGCATTGCTTTTGTTTTCTGAATGTATGAATAAACAGTGCATATTTGAAATTGGAATTAAGAATGTCGGCTCTTGAAAGAATGATGATAAAAGTGAAGTATTATTGGTAATCTGAAAAATCCAAATAAATTGATTCTTGAAGCAAGAAAAAGCAGCAAAAAGGAAAAAAAAAAGCATGTTGCAATAAAAGAAAAAAAATAAAAATATATATTCATGCGAAAAAAATGGCAAAAAAAAAAAAGAGAAAAAGCAGAAAAAGCCAATAGCTCTTTAAACCAAAAGGCAAGAGCAAAAAGTCAATAACCCTTTAAACCAAAAGGCAAGTGTAAAAGGATCCAAAGATCCTAAGAGTGTGGTTAAGAACTCTGGACACCTCTATCTGGGGATTCTAGCAAAGCTGAATCACAATCCAAAAGGGTTCACCCAGTTAAGTGTCTGTGGCATTTATGTATCTGGTGGTAATACTGGAAAACAAAGTGCTTAGGGCCACAGCTAAGACTCTAAATGTTGTGTTCAAGAATAAAAAAGAACTAAACTAGGAGAGTCAATAATATCAGCTGGATTCTAAGTTCCTAAAGAGACCAACACTTCTGAGTTTCAATGGATAATGAGATGCCAAAACTATTAGAAGCAGAAAGTTACTAAGTCCCGCTCATCTAATTGAAACTGAGCTTCATTGGAAACTCTGAGATTTATTGTATCTTACTCTTCATTTTTTATCCTACTTTGTTTTTAGTTGGTTAGGGACAAGCAACAATTTAAGTTTGGTGTTCTAATGAGCAGATATTTTATATGCTTTTTGGCATCATTTTCATATAGTTTTTAGCATGTTTTGTTTAAGTTTTATTAAGTTTTCATAGGTTTTAGTGCAAAATTCACATTTTTGGATTCTACTTCGAGTTTGTGTGTTTTTATGAAATTTCAGGTATTTTCTGGCTGAAATTGAGGAGCTGGAGCAAAAGTTTGATTCAGAGGCAGAGAAAGCACTGCAGATGTTGTCCAGATCTGATCTCCTTGCACTCGAAAGAGCTTTTCTGGAGCTATAGAAGTTCAAATGGAGCGTTCTCAATGGATATGGAAAGCTAACATCCAAATCTTTCCAGCAATGTATAATAGCCCATACGTTGCTTCAGAAATGAAGGCCCAAAACTGGCATTCAACGCCAGCCTCCTACCCTATTCTAGCATCCAGCGCCCAAAAGAGAAGAGACCAGCGTCCAACGCCCATAAAGGACCCCTTAGCCAGCGTTCAACACCCTAGAGGCCTCCTAACACGTGGATCTCAATCAAGCTCAGCCCAAACACTCACCAAGTGGGCCCTAGAAGTGAATTTTAGCACTAAAAGATTGTTTTACCCTTCCTATGTAATCCTTAGTCATTAGCTTAGTATTTATTTGAGAACTTTTATAGAATCAAGGGGAAGGACCAGTCATATCTTCGTTTATCATTGTATTTTCTATCAGTATGAGTTTCTAAACCTCCTAGGTTGAGGGGAGTAGCTCTGTTGAGTTTTATGGATTAATAAAGTACTACTGCTTTATCTCAATACGTGTTTGATTCTCTATTCTAAGATGTATATCCGTTCTTCATCATTATGAATCCGTTGAATCGGAACTGGTTATCTCATTCTACATGGGTTCAGAGTGAGTCTTTCATCGGACAACGATGAACCACTAGCTTGATCATACATCTCTTAGATGGCTAATCAACGACTTTGTTGGGGACTTCTCGAGACACCAGTTCAGCCGAGGTACGGGGAGATTAGAGTCTTTGTGGTAGAGGCTAGAACCAAAGGCGCAGCATTCTCTGATCTAGAAGATTCGACCTTGTCTGTGATGTTTTGAGTAGGATCACTAAGGAGAATGAACTGTAGGAGCTTTAGCCTCAATCAGACTGGATCCGTACTAACCCTGGGTTCAGATCTGGAGGAGTATTGGCGATCCTTTAAGAAAGGCGTTGATCACATACAGCCTGCCATAGAAGAAACCATTCACAGTTGAAGAAGACAGTAAGACTGAATTGATCCAAAAGAACAAAGCATCTCCAAGCCTTAACCATATTCATATCATTGCATTCACCATCAATTGAGTAATGTTTTATTTATTTTCTTTTTATGTGAATTAAACAAACAAAAAACTCTTCTATCCGCCTGACTAAGATCTACAAGATAACCATAGCTTGCTTCAAATTACAATTCTCGTGGGATCGATCCTGACTCACTCAGGTATTACTTGGATGACCCAGTGCACTTGCTGTTTCAGTAGTGCAAAGTTTAATTTCGCGCTACTAGTTCTCTTCCAAGACACCAAATTTAAACCATAGTACACACAAAATTCTGTTATGGACTTCCTATTATCAGGATCACTATGCCAATTTGAGTATGAAAAACCAAAAAATCTTAAATCAGTGTATCTGTAAAATTGCAATGTCAACTTAGAGTACCTGCTAAGTATCTTAGGACTTGTTTGACTGCAGCCTAGTGTTTTTTGCCTATTTTGGACATAAATTAACTCAGTTTATTCATTGAAAAGCTAATATCAAATTCTGTAATTGTTGCATACTATAACCCTTCTACAATGGAGAGAAATAAAGTTTGATTTTCAAAGGAGGTTCCAGCATTTGCAATCAATCTAAGTGAGCTTATTATTGGCATCATACTTGGTTTGGATTCATTCATACCAGCACATGTTAAAAAATTATGTATGTATTTAGTTTGGTTCAAAAAAATTAAGAACATTTTTTATTTCAGTTTTATTATCTCCAATAATAAGCATATCATCAACATAAATAAAAATATAAATGGTAGAATTATAAGTATATCTAGTAACCAGGGAGGGGTCAGATTTAGTTACTGTAAAACCAAAAAATTGAAGGTTAGTAATGATAGTTAAGTACCAGGCCATTGGGGTTTGTTTAAGGCCATAAATGGTTTTGTTAAGTTTGTATATATACAAGCTTAGGATTACAGTGGTTGAAACCTATAGGCTGAGACATAAATACAGTTTCATACAGACCATTTAGAAATGTATTGTGAAAATTATATTGTTAGATTCTCCAACCTTTTGATAAAGCAATGGTTAAAATCATCCTAATTGTAACTGGTTTGATAACAGGTGAGAAAACCTAATTAAAATTGATTCCAGCAATTTGAATAAAACCTTTTACAACCAACATGGCTTTATGTCTAATGATCTCACTTTTTGCATTCTTTTTTAACAACAAAAATTCACTTACAACTAACAATTTTTTCATTTTCAGGTAATTCAACTAAGGACTATGTATTGCGATATAGTAGAGCTTTATATTCTATAATCATAGCATCTCTTTATAAGGGATTTTTTAGAGCACTTTGAACACTTTTAGACAAAAAATCAGAATTAGAGAAGATTCAGAATTTTGCTATCTGAAGAGCTTTGGAGTTTTATTACCTATCTTGGACCTTGTCCATATTGGATGGATTTTTTTTGAAGAAATAATTGTAGATGGAGGTTTTGGTGAAAAAGACAAATCAATTTCAATAGAAGAAATTGGTATTAGATCATGAGCAGAGGATGTTGTTTCATTGGATTGTGAATCTGTCTACATTATATGTACTTATTCATTTTTCTCACTGTAATTTGTATCACCAATTGTGTTTGAAACTTGATTGTGATGCCGCATTGGATTTGGAAATTGATGAATCAATAGAGGAGGGATGAATGGCTGCAATTTGAGGTAAAAAATCTATAACAGTAGCATTGCTAGTGCTAGTTTCATTAGCAGCATTAAAAAAGAAAGAAAGAGATAAAAATTTATTTTCATGAAAAATTACATCCCTAGATACACTTAGTTTTTCACTTTTAGTGAGACATCTATGTCCTTTTTTATTCAAAGCATAACTTAATAATAAATAAGGTTTGGATCTATACTCTAATTTATGTGCAGTGTTTGGTCTAGTGTGAGGGAAATTTAAGCATCCAAAGATTCTCAATAAGGCATAATTAGATTTATGATGATATAATGATTTAAAAAGTGATTACCTGTAACAATGAAGGCATGTGATTTATCAAATATACTGAGGTTGCAATAGCCTCACTTGATAGAGTTAAAGGAACTATAGTAGTAGATAATAAAGCTAAAGCAGTCTTAATTATATGTCTATTTTTTCTTTCTGCTAATCCACTTTGTTGAGGGGTATAAAAACAAGTAAGTCTATGAAATACATTAATAGAGCATCCTAAATGTTTTTCTATGCAAGTTTTGTACAATTTAAGCACACTAAAGACCTGTGACTTGTTTGTTAGGAAATATATTGTAATTTGTCTTGAATACATATTAATGAATGAAGCATAATATCTAACACCTGTGTGTGTAGTGATTAGGGCTGGTCCCAAATATCATAAACAATCAATAATAAAAGACAATAATAAATAGTATTAGATAGAGAGTAAGGTAACCTATGAGATTTTTTTAAGCAGCAATATTCACATACACTATAATCAGAAGCATTTTTATTATTCAAAGATAAAGAGCGATTAGTTACAATAGATTTTACGATTGGTAAAGCTGGATAAGGTGGTAAATCATACAAGGTTATGTGCAATTGAGGGAACATGTAATAAATCATACAAATAATATCTTCTTTCTATTGGTTTATGATAAAAATATCAATTACCAATATAAACCTAATCTTGTCCAAGATATTTTTGTGCTTGTTGCATATTTGATTGATATGGAGTACAATGATGTGAAACTCTAAAATCAGCAACCAAAGAGGGATAAGCAATTGTAGTTAGGGGTGGCAAAACGGGTCGAACCCGTTGGGCCGACCCGCTGAACTCGCTAAAAAAGGCGGGTCGAATTAGGATTTGGAACCCGCCAAATAAAAGAAATCTCCCAAACCCATACTGCCAAATTTGCGGGATTTGGTGGGGCGGGTCGGCCCACCGGGCCAATGGATTTTTTTATGAAATAAAAAAGTAATTACTGCTACAAAATTAATAATTATATAATTTTTAAATACTTTTTTTATTTTTTGTTTTTATTCTTTTTTTAGTTATTAACTTTATTTATTTTATTTTGCAACTTGGAGGGAGTGCATTGTGCATGGAAGTGTTAGGTGAATTTTGCTGTGCATGTTGATATTGTTTATCAAACCTAAAATAACAATAACTAGCAACATGTCCCAGCTTGCCACAAATTTGACATTTTGGCTAATTTAAGTTTCATTCCAAGTACCTCTACCTTCACGATTTGATCTTCCTCCACACCCTCTTCGACCATAAGTACCTCTATTAGGTGTCTGTGCGTTTCTTGGATAACCGAATAAAAATTACTCTAATTAAAAGGTTGGGTTGAGTGAAATTGGCCTATACCATTGAGGATTCAGATTTTTTGAACTTCTCTACAATGTCTTCTTGGACCATTAAGAGAGTTTCAAGGTCTGTAACGGAATAAGGTGGATATTTTGCAGTGACATATATCATAAATAATTGATAGTCTTTCTTTTAACCATCTAAAATGATATTAGTGTATTTTACATCAGTCAAATGAGCTCCACTAGTAACAAGGGTATCCACCACTTTCTTGACTTAAAGGATATAATAAGATGTTTGACCAATCTTCTTTATCGATTTCAGTTGGAATTAAAGTTGTCTAATACGAGTTTTAGTCTGTGTTGCAAAGTGAGTGTGAAGATGGCTCTAAATTTCATGAGCAAAGAGCCAACCAAGAACTCTATAATTAAAAGAGGGATCCATTAATGAGAAATTTCAGCAAGAGACATTGTAGTCATCAAGGCTCCATTCTTTATATGCTTTTGTTTTGTATTGTGCTTGTTCATCAACAACGGATGCATATCTAGTTGGAATCTTCTCTTTCTCTAAGTGATTTGGAATTTCTTGGTGTGAAATTGTAAGAATAGTTGAATGGTGCCAGGTGAAAAAGTTAACTTTGTTGAGTTTTTTTTTGTAGTAAAATTGAAAGAGGCTTTACAATGGATGCAAATAATGTAGGTGATGCTTGAGTAGCAATAGGAGGTGATGGATTATTATTGATGATTTCTGGTTTCATAGATATTTTGAGCTATCTGATACCATGTGAAATAAATAACTATACAAAGCTTAGTAAATAGAAAACTATAGCAGAGAAGAAAAAAGAATGTTAACTATCTTGATTGATTGAGGAATTTACATTGAAAAATCTTATTTATATACAAGTGTTAAGACTCTAAAAGACTAAAAGCAACTAATTCTAGCTCTAGATATAACAGAATCTTACCAAAGTTAGAAACCAGAAAGTTAGTTACTCTTTCTTTATATCCATATATGCTATTAAGATCTTAAAT
>NC_029788.2:81448855-81450592 GCF_000816755.2 Arachis ipaensis | reverse complement strand
TTAATTCATTGAGGTGCTAAACTTGAACCCACAAATGCTGATGTCAGCAAATGCTAATGTGATATGGGATTCGCTTAGATTGATTTTTATTTTTTACCGAGTTTGATTAGTTTTTGTTGGATTTGATCGATTTTTATCGGTTCAATAGCAAAAGTGATTTTAAATTTGAAGTCAAATCGATTTGAGGTTTGGTTCATAATTTTTTAGTCAAACTAGATGATATGATGCTAGTTTTATAAGAATAATTATTTGATCTTTAACATTTCTTTTCAAAATCCACTTTTATTTATTTAAATTTAAATTAAATGATTAATAACAGATCCTCATCTTTACATCAAACTTGTGGACTAAATTACTATTGATATATTTGAATTGGGATACTATGAATTTAGGTTAGGAAATTTTAGCATACATATGCTTATTTAAAGATATTTTCCTAGAGTGAATGACAGTTTATTGTAGGATGGGTGTAATGGCTTGATGTTGACGCAGGGACAAGCCGAGCTGAGAATGCCGTAACACTGTAACAGGTTATTAATGTTGGACTCCATTTTATGTTATGAATTGGACTAATGGACTGGATATATAGGCCTGTATTTAGCCCGTTAATGGATTACTACTAGAAGGTTATGCTAGGTCTGTGAATGGACCCTTCAATTCTTCTATTTTACGTATAATTTTGGTAATCCTAAAAAAAAAATATATGGTTATCGTTGGAGAAAAGTTGGGCTCTGACTTGTGAAGACGTATTTATTTAGTCAACATGTTAAGTTGATCCCGGTTTTTAATATATTATCCTAAATTGATGTGTATTTAACAATTTTTATTATGAATGTCTAAGTTAATTTGTGTATCATAAATTTATGATTTTTATGCAGTATATGCAATTGAAAGTGTCACTATTTAATATTATTATATTATTAGCCTTTCATTAACGTTATTATACTACTATACTCTTTATATTGTTGTTGCCATTTTGTTTTTGTAACTTTTTATAGTTTTCTTTTTATTTATGTATAGAGGGATATGAAAGGCTGGTTATNNNNGTTTAAGAATATTAGATATATTACTATTTAGGGTAATGCTATGGTGTGAAATGTGTTGGACACATTTTTAATGGACGCGTATTAAAGTTGGGAATACACATGCAGACAAAAACTGCTCATGGCAGTATTTACAAAAAAAGATTTAACTGAGGAATTGAAAATTGGGATAATTAAATATGTTTAATGTGATATTAACAATGCTTATGCTTTTGGATTGATTTTTTGTTGTTGGTGATGCCGTGATGGTCATTTTTTGTGTTACTTAAATATTTTATTTTTTATGTGTTATTAATAATGCGTATCTAATGTGATATTAAAATATGTTTAATGTATTTAGATTTTTTTGTGTTGATAATGAAAAAAAAAATTATTTTTGGTGTTTAATATTATTTAGTTCACGTTAATAAAAAAAATTATATTTTTATATTTTTTGTTGTGTATTTATTTGTGACGTTAATAATAATAATTAAAGTTTGATATATTTAATTTTGAATATTGCATTGTTATTGTTCATGTTAATAATCCTATTTTTTATTTTTAGATTTTAATTTTTCATGTTAATAAAGAATTAAATTATATTCAGAAATTAAAATATTATTATCTGATATGCTTTATTTTTTTTGTATTAAATATGCTATCGTAAGTAAAGTAAAATTATATTCAGGAATTAAAAAGAAAAATAATTATTATT
>NC_029788.2:81436355-81448848 GCF_000816755.2 Arachis ipaensis | reverse complement strand
TTAATTTTTAATGATTCATTAATTATTTTGTATTTACTGAAATCTTCAAATTTTTTATAAAAAATAAAAGATCAAAATCATCAAATTACAAAATATCAACAATAATTATTTTTTTTCTTTTTAATTCTTGAATATAATTTTACTTTACTTACGATAGCATATTTAATAAAAAAAAATAAATCATACCAGATAATAATATTTTAATTCCTGAATATAATTTAATTCTTTATTGACATGAAAAATTAAAATTTAAAAATAAAAAATATCATTATTAGCATGAACAATAACAATGCAATATTCAAAATCAAATATATCAAACTTTAATTATTATTATTAACATCACAAATTAAATACTCAACAAAAAATATAAAAATATAATTTTTTTTATTAACGTGAACTAAATAATATTAAACACCAAAAATAATTTTTTTTTATTATCAACATAAAAAAATCTAAACACATTAAACATACTTTAATATCACATTAGACATACGCATTATTAATATCACATAAAAAAATAAAATATTTGAGTGGTACAAAAAATGACCATCACCAACAAAAAAAAATTAATCCAAAAACATAAACATTGTTAATAACTTAATATCACATTAAACATATCTAATTATCCCAATTTTTAACTCTTCAGTTAAACCTTTCTTTGCAAACACTGCCATGAGCAGTTTTTGTCCGCGCGTGTACTCCCAACTTCAACACGCATCCATCAAAAATGTCTCCAACACATTTCATCACCTGCTGAAATTAAAAGGCTTCAGCACCATAGTATTACCCACTATTTATTGTTATATAATTATTTATTGTCTTTTTTTATCATGCAATTTTTTTTAAAAAATAATTTTAAGATATGATATCAGAGCTTGAATGACTTGAAAGTCTAGAAATCTATTGTTGTTTTGTCAAAAAAAAAATTGAATAAGACCAAAAAAAAAAGTTTATATAAAAAAATTAATACCATAAAAAAATTACATAAGAGAATATAGCAAAAATTTCAGACTATGTCTAGATTAAAAAAGAATGAGACCGTAAAAAAATGTAAGACTTTTGTATAAAAAACACTCACTCATGTCTAGTTTTAATAATAATAATGATGATGATGATGTGCAAAAGAAACATGAGTACTCACTCAATATACACCAAGTAATTTAGTTTTTCATTTATCCAAAAAAAAGTAGAAGAGAAAAAATTATCCTAGAATTGTGAATTGTCTAACATAACTATCATGAGAGGGAGAAAGAGGATTCGAGAGCTTGGGAGGTGGGGAAACACACTGGGGGTACATATGCACAAAGTAAAAATGATAAAGATCCTAGGGTTTAGAATAAAGAAGAGTATAAACGCTTGGAGCTTGATTCTTTCTCCGTCTTCGTCGACAACCTGCCGGAAGACATATCAAGAAGAGAACTGTTTCATATGTTCAAATGGACAGGGAGAATCATCTACATATATCTGTCGCGGAAGAATAAAAATGGGCAGATATATTTGTTTGCCTTCATACGATACACTACAAAGGGAGGAGCTTTGAAAGCTGTTGCAGACATGAACAGCATGGTGGTGAGAGGCAGAAAGTTGTTTGTAGGAGAAGCGAAATATAGAAGGGGAGCTACGATACAAAATACGAGAGACAAACGAATGAAAGTGATCACTAAACATGATGCTAGAGGACACAATACACTTACACATAGGGTGGGAGCAGCTGATGAAAAAGTGGTGAGGCGGATGTCAGATGAACCTGTAAAAGGTCAAAGTAGTAATGGATCGACAAAGAAGTTAGAAGTACCGATAGCAAGTGAAAATGTCGTTTGGCTGCAGAGAAGTATTGTAGGCGGCACGAGGATGGCGATTGATTTTACTTTACCATAGCAAAAGATCCATAGGGACTGGCCAGGTGTGACACAGGTAAGGGAGTTGGGGGCATATAAAGCAATGATAACGTTTGATTCGGTGCTTAGTGCTGAAGAAGCGTACACATTTCGAATGAACAATTTATTAAGACTGTTTCATTTGGTTTGGAGATGGGATGAGACTGAGAAAAGCGAGTCTAGAAGGGTTTGGCTAGAATGTTATAGAGTCCCAATACATGCATGGTCAATGAACACTTTTCACAGAATAGGAGAGCAATGGGGAGAAGTAGTGGAATGTGATAAATTGACGGAATCAGGTAATTCGTTCAGTGCGGGTAGAGTACTCATCGATACATGCACCTTTGATATGATCAACAAATGGATTCATGTTACAATAGGGACAAGTGGATTCGACGTCCTTGTACGAGAAGTGGGTGGAGAGGTGTATCGGGAGGAGTGTTTTCAAAAAAGAAAGGAGGAGGCAAGAGTCGGACACATGATAAACGAAGAAGAGATGCAGCGTGAACCAATGGCGGTTGGCTAGGATCCGACGGTAGTGCAGACAAAGGTTGACCATAGGAACGACGAACAAGGGAGGGACAGGTTGGTAAATTCAAGTCTCATTTTCAATGAGTGGCATCACAAAAATTCAAAACCATAATTTGGAAACGGTAATCACGTGGAATTAAATGGTTTGGCGGATTCTAAGGGATCGCATGAAATCAACCAGGTTGACTCGGAAGAAACGGTTTCCAATTATTATGAAGGATATGAGTGCCATATATACGAAGGTTCAAGCAAGGAAAATGGGCTGGAAGTCAGCAGGCCCAATATAATTAAGATGAGACAATATGATGGGCTGATGGTGAAGGGCCAAAGTACTGCGCCAGCGGGTGGGTGCTCCAAACGGGCTGGGTCTGACCCGGATGCAAGGATTACTCGAACTGAAGAGATCTCCACAACTCTGGCTAGGGTGAGCACGAGCCTTGGGAAGGGAAGACGCTAGAACGCAGAACAAAGGCGACGCTGGAATGCAGAACAGGGGCGACGCCGGCCAACCGAACGTGTCAGAGGAGAGGTAGCCGGGCGCAAGGACGACCGGGCATGGGAGGAAGCAAGTGGTTGCGCAAATGGTTCCTGGACACATGGGTGGCGTAGTGGGAGAACCGGGAATCGGCGAGGAAGGCTGACGAACGGATTTTTGCTAGTAAAGAATTTCACAAATAAATCCTCGTTGCTTGTATAGTTTCTAAACCAACAAAGAATCCTTCCGTATAAAAGTTTGGTTGTCACTTAAGCAAACCCAATAAAAATATAAACCGAAGTATTTAAACCTCGGGTCGTCTCTCAAGGAATTGCAGGGATGTGTAGTTATTATTGGTTATGGAAAAGTATATTTTTGGGTTTTTGAAAGGTTGAACAAGGAATGTAAATGATAAGAAAATAAACTAATAATTAAGTGAACTATTGGCAAGGTATGAGAATTAGACGTCCTATCCTAGTTATCCTTATCAATTGTGATGAGAATTATTTGTTACTCCCACTTAGTTAACCCTTACTAAATAAAGAAAAGTCAAGTGGACTAATCATTTTGATTCCTCAAGTCCTAGTCAACTCCTAAGGAAAGACTAGCTTTAGAGGGATCCAAATCAACCAGCAACTTCCAATTATCAATCAACAAAGGAGTTTGATAACTCAAGAGTCTCCAATTACTCAATTCAAGCTAAGAATGTAAAAAGCTAAATTAAAATTATAAATATGAAATACCTCAAATTGCATTAAATAAAGAAATCAAATCTAACATGGAGTTCATAAATTCAATTGGAAAGATAAATAAACTAGAATGCTAAGACAATTAAAAGCAGAAGAGAAACTAAATTAAAGGAACATTGAACCTGGAATTGAGAAGAAATAAACCTAAAACTAAGAAAAATCCTAAAACCTAAATTTTGTCTAATTGATGAATGAATGAATGAATGAATGATTGGATGATTCCCCTATTCTGCAGCCTCTATTCTGTGTTCTCGGGCTTGGAATTGGGCCAAAAAGGAGCCCAAAAATCGCCCCCAGTGCTTTCTGCACATGGCGCATGTCACGCGTACGCGTAGGTCACGCGTGCGCGTCATTTGGCGAATTTCCTTGTCACGCGTATGCGTCAGTCACGCGTACGCGTCACCCATGCGTGCGCGTCACTGCCAGCTTCTCAAAACTTCATTTTTCACGTTCCTTCCACTTTTGCATGTTTCCTTTCCATCCTCTAAGCCATTCCTGCCCTATAAAGCCTGAAAATACTCAACACATAGATCACGGCATCGAATGATAATAAAGGATAATCAAAATTAACAGTTTAAAGGCCTAGGAAACATGTTTTCAACTATATCACATAATAAGGAAGGATTCGTAAAACCACGCAAATTATATGAATAAATGAGCAAAGAATTGATAAAAACCACTCAAATTAGCACAAGATAAACCATAAAATAGTGGTTTATCAATCTCTCCACACTTAAACATTAGCATGTCCTCATGCTAAACTCAAGAGAAACAGAAAAAGAGTGAAGGCAGAATGGTGGAACCTATGCAATGCAATCTAAATGCAAGCTACCTGCATGTATCATGCTATTCTAATTACTATTTGTCTATATATATAAGCATACATGTGGTCAGATTGAGTCAAATTTTCAAGGAATCATATATGCACAACCAAGGAATAAATCAAAATACATTCACAATTGAGTTGAGTCAACCAAAAGATTTCACAAACTTGCAAGACAAGCAATGATCAAATATGGACATATGGAAATGAGCTATTGAACCCTCACTGGTAGTGTATATGCACTCTAATCACTCAGTATTAAACCAACTCAACTCTTCTCTAGTCATGCTTTCTAAGACTTTGTTCTTCATCTAACCAATCAACAAATATTTAATGTACAAATGCAAACATCATGAGGTCTTTTCAAGGTTGTAATGGGGTTAAGGCAAGGGTGAGGATATATGTATGGCCAAGTGAGCTATAAATTGAATCCTTGACTAGCCTAAGTTCTCACCTAACATATACATACTCTATGTACTTCTAAAATCATGCCTAGCTACCCATAATTCTCACTTTTGCATCACACATTCATGTACCAAATTATCTTTAATTTTATCACATATGCATTGATCTTTTATTAAACTTAACACTGGGGTAATTTTGTCCCCTTATTTATTTATTTAATTATAGAATTTTTTTTTTGTAAAAATAAACATAACATATCAATGCACATGGTATTTTAATTGTTTTGGTCTCACATGAGTATGCATCCAAATTCCCAATATCTTGTCAATTCAACACTTTCTTATCAACCCAAGTTTCCACAGTTTTCCACACTTAATTGATACACAATCTCTATCTTAAGCTAACCAAAGATTCAATTTGGGGTAATTAATTTATTTTTTCTGCTTAAGGTTAGTGATGTAGTAAAATACAGAATAAATGTGGATTAAAAGGCTCAAAGTGGCAAACAAGGTTGATTGAAAGGGTAGACTATTTGGGATAAGTGAACTAATGACAAATAATGGCCTCAATCATATGCAAGCATGTAAATACACTAAACAGTGGACATATAGAATGGAACAAAGTAAAGTCTGCAATCATAGTGAAAAAACACACAAGAATAAAATATTATGGTTAAATAATGTAACCATGCAATTAGGCTGATAGGCTCAAACACTCACGGGTTGTGTGTTCTTTGGCTCAAAAACTATATTCCAATTATATATATCAGGCAAGTTACTAAAGGGTTTTAACTCAATTCAATGTGAATCTTAAATGCCTTTCCTAAAAATAAATATATTTCTTGAAAATTTCACCTAAATTGACTAACATTTATTATGATATATATATATATATATATACTAATTGGAATGTTGTGATTATGAAAGGCTAAATAGTTCTAGTTTACTCCTTGTTTTCAATAAAATCAATGTCTCATATGCTAAGAGGGTAAACTAAACTTAATAATCCACATTTTTCCATACCACAACTAATAGACTAAAAGTGCAATTCAAGCTAAATATCTAAGATATATACAGCCCAAAGTGTAAAATGTAACAAAGTAAAAATAAACAAGAGTACAATAAAATAGAAATGTCCGAGTAATAAAAGAAAAATAAAATAAAATAAAATAAAATAAAAGGAAATAAAGCAAAAAGAAAATAAAGCAAAATAGGATAAAAGGTCTAAAATAGTTCACCAAAAATAGAATCCGCCAGAGATAGCGACCTCCCCACACTTATATCACAGCATCGTCCTCGATGCTCAGTCAAGCCGGGTGTGAGGGATCATCGCCTCCTGAAGGGTGTGCTGCTGCTGGCTCTGTAGGCTCTGGCTGTGTAGGGGCCTGAGGCTTTGCAGGCTGCTCAAGCTGAGGCTCCTCGTGCTATGCCTGCTGCTGGTCTGCCACCTGTGCCTCCTCATCCTGCTCATCCTCTTCCGCCTCCTCAGAGTGCTCCAAGGGTGTGTCAGGCTCGGAGGGGATATCAGTATGCCCAGTCCTCATCATCAGCTTCATATGTTCATAGCATCGTGACGAACTGACTTTTGCTAGCAGAGAAATTCACAAAATTAATCGCGTTGTAGGTATAGTCTCTAAACTAACAGAAAATTCTTTCGTACAAAAACTTTGGTTGTCACTTAAGCAAACCCAATAAAATTTATAACCAAAGTATTTAAACCTCGGGTCATCTTCTCAAGGAATTGCAGGGAGGTGTGATTTATTATTGGTTATGGAAAAATGTATGTTTTTGTGTTTTTGGAATAGTGAACAAGTAATGTAAATAGCAAGAAAAATAAATTAATAATTATAAAGAAAACTCTTGGTGAGGTATAAGAACTAGAAATCCTATCCTAGTTATCCTTATCAGGTGTGATGAGAATTGTTTATCGCTCCCACTTAGTTAACCCTTACTAAATAAAAGAAAGTCAAGTGGACCAATCAATTTGATCCTCAAATCCTAGTCAACTCCTATGGAAAGACTAGCTTTAGAGCGATCCAAATCAATCAGCAAGAATTCCAATTTTCAATCAACTGCTGAGTCTGATAACTCAAGTGTTACCAATTACTTAACCAAAACCAAAAGGAGAAAAATCTAAATTAAATTGAAATCATCATAAATAGAATAAAACAATCATAAATCTGAAATACCTCAAATTGCATTAAATAAAGAAATCAATTCTAACATGGAGTTCATAAGCCAAATTGAAAAGATAAATAACAGTTAAAGTAATAGAATAAATAAAAGTAGAAAATAAATTAAAGGAACATTGAACCTGGAATGAAGAGAAGTAGCCTAATCATAATAGAAATCATAAATTCTAATCCTAATCCTAAATCCTAGGAAAGAGGAGAGAGCCTCTCTCTCTAAAAGCTACATCTAAAAACCTAAAATTGTGTATTATGGAAGTATGATTGATGAATGAATAGATTCTCTCATTTTATAGCCTCTAATCTGTGTTTTTTGGGCTGAGAACTGGGCCAAAAATAGCCCAGAAATCGCTGGTTGCGAAATCTGCCACGCTGGTTTTTTGTCACTGCAATGCGTCTGCGTGAATCACGCATTCGCATCGCCTAGATGTATAGCCACTATAGAAAATTATATATTACTTTGAAGCCCCAAATGTTAGCTTTCCAACGCAACTATAACCGCCTCATTTGGACCTCTGTAGCTCAAGTTATGGTCGATTGAGTGCAAAGAGGTCAGGCTGGACAGCTTAGCAATTTCTTCAACTTCTTGTATTCCTTCCACTTTTGCATGCTTCCTTTCCATCCTCTAAGCCATTCCTGCCCTATAATCTCTGAAATCACTTAACACACATATCACGGCATCGAATGGTAATAAGAGAGGATTAAATATAGCAAATTTAAGACCAAAGAAACATATTTTCAATCATAGCACAAAATCAGGAAGGAAAATGTAAAACCATGCAATTTATATGAATAAGTGAGTAAAGAATTGATATAAACCACTCAATTGAGCACAAGATAAATCATAAAATAGTGGTTTATTAACCTCCCCACACTTAAACATTAGCATGTCCTCATGCTAAGCTCAAGAGAGGCTATAAAAGAATGAATGGGGAAAGTAAGAAAGTATGAAATGCAACCTATCTATATGAATGCAACTACATGCAAAATGCTTTTACCTACTTGGTGAAAAGTAAATAAATCTTTTAAGAACAAATATGAACTGGATCTCACTAATTCAAATCACAAAATAAGGTACAAGTAAACTTGCAAAAGAAAATAGCTCATGAAAGCCGGGAACAAGGAATTGAGCATCGAACCCTCATTGGAAGTGTATGCACTCTAATCGCTCAAGTGTTTAAGGTTCGATTCTCTCAATTCTCTGCTAATCTTTCTTTCTAAGGCTTGCTCTTCTTCTACCAATCAACAAAAGTTTGATGCACAAAATACACATATCAAGAGGTCTTTTAAGGGTTGTAATGGGGTTAAGGTTAAGGTAGGATTGTATTTGGCCAAGTGGACTAAAATCTGAATCCTTAATTAACTTGAACTTTCCACCTAACTTTAGACAATCCATGTAATCATAATATCACATCTAACTATCCATTAGCCATGTTTTTCACATATTCATGCATCCTAATTTTGAGTACAGTACATATGCATTGCTTTCACCATTTACTTTGGGGCATTTTGTCCCTTTTTATTATTTGCTCTTTTTCTTTTCTTTTTCGCTTTTTTCTTCTTTTTCTTCTTTTTCCACATAATTTTTTTTCATAATTTTTCTTTCTTTTGCTTTTCTCAAGGCATATGATTAAGGTATTGAATGCATGAACATATTCTCAACATTCTTTCATACTTTTAGAAAATTCTAACATACTCAATTCTCAAACCAAATGTTTCCAAATCCAATTTTTCCCACACTTAATTCATGAGCACTCTCACTAGTCTAAGCTAACCAAGGATTCAAATTAAGGACATTATTATTTTCTGCTTAGAGTTAGTGATGAGCTAAAGTAAAGAACAAAAGGGTATAATAGGCTCAACATTGGTTTGCAAGGGATAATAAAAAGGTAAGGCCATATGGGTATGTAAGCTCAGTGAAACGAAGGTCTCAATCATATAAGTGCATGCATACATCAAACCATGGAAATATAGAATCAAGCAAGACAAAGATCACAATTTTAGAGAGAAAAACACACACCAAAAATAAAATATTGGTTGATAAAATGCAACCAATTCAAATAAGCTAAAAAATCTCACAGATTTTATGTGTTCGAGCTCTAAACCATGTTCCAGTATAATATTTCTTCAAACAAGTTTTTCAAAAATTTTAATTCAAATTAGTGAAATATTATAAAATAATTTCTTGGAAAAGAAAATATTACTTTAACCAAGTGGTGGTAAAATATGCACAAAATCAAATAAATATGCAATCAAACATGCAAATGCAACAACTAACAAGGAAAATAAACCATTGGTGTTGAGATAGAAGAGTAACTAACCCATGGAGGTCGGTATCGACCTCCCCACACTTAAAGATTGCACCGTCCTCGGTGCATGCTAAGATGTGCGAGTGGACGGGTTGCTCCAACTGACGCTTGTAGATGGAGGCGCCTTAGTTGGAGGTCTCTTGGTTCTTCTCCTTGCTGGTGTTTTGGGAGCAGCTTTCTCTTTACCTTTCTTAGTGGCCAGCCTAAAAAGAAAAAAAGTAAGTAACTTTAAAACTTAAGGGTTAGAGCAAGGAAGGGGATGGTATAAGTGATAATCAATGCACGGTAAATAGGGGTGTCGTTAACACATGGTCATGACTACATGTGAAAAGTTCATCAATGGAAATATAGCAAGTGCATAAGATGGCAAGTAAATGCAAGATGTTTATTGACATGCCGGCAAAGACATGAGTAGCATAGATCAAGCATTAAATGCCCAATTTGATTATCAACTCTTTCAAACTAACAACCTGTTTATATTGACAATTATATTTAATCAATAAAATATATAAAGGGTTTTGTGAAAAACAGGCATTAAAGTAGTAGAATAGAGTAATATAAAAATAATGCACAATGCCATACGGGCTTTTTCACAAGCACTTAGCATGCATGGTGAATATGTTATTGAAATTATTGAATTAAACATGCAAGCAACCCTTGAAGAAGTAATATAAATTGTCAAATAATTCCACAATAATCCACAAGAAAATATAGAAGAAAATGATTACCCAATTAAATTTGCAACACCAATTAAAGGAATAAAAAGAAAAAAGAAAGAAAAAGAAAATATAGATAATGAAAGTAAAAAGAAAAAGAAGAGGAAAACATAAATAAAAATAATAAAGGAAAAGTAAAAAGTAAAGAAAGAAAGAAAAGAACCTTGATAATGAATGTGAAAAATAAGGGAGGAGAAAGTAAAAAGTGAGAAAGAATAAAGAAGAAAGAAGGAAGAAGAAAGAAATAAGAAGGGAAAGAAAAGATTTTGATTTGGGAAAGAAAAGATAAGATATTAAGCGTTGATCTGGATAAGCTGTGCATCGCTTGTGACGCGGACGCGTGGGTCACGCGATCGCGTGGATGGCCAAATTTTGAAAATGACGCGGCCGCGTGGGCACGCGGTCGCGTGGTAGGGCTTGTGCTTCTAGCACCATTCCAGCCCTACTCCACCATAACTTGCTGTCATACACCCATTTACGTCGATTTTGCAGCGAGGCTATTTCGCAAATGACGCGAGCGCGTCAGTGACGCGGTCGCGTGGGCATATTTGTGCCTAAGGCACGCCTCCAACCACGCTTTCGCGTGACTCTCTGCCTCTTTTCTCCTTATTTTGAAAGCACCTATGACGCGAACGCGTCAACGACGCTTGCGCGTCGCGTGCCCTTCTCTCTTTTTTTTTTTAATTATTATGCAGTATGTAGAATACAGAATGCAAATGCTAATGCAGGCACTATGAATGAACACTGGTGCACAAAATTGTGATCTCAGGCAACAACGTCAAAAACTCTGTATGCACGTCTTAATAAATTATTTTTCATTCACAACTTCGATACAACTAACCAACAAGTGCACTGGGTCGTCCAAGTAATAAACCTTACGTGAGTAAGGGTCGATCCCACGGAGATTGTTGGTATGAAGCAAGCTATGGTCACCTTGTAAATCTCAGTCAGGCGGATATAAAATAGTTATGGAGTTTTCGAACATAAATAATAAATAGATAGAAAATAAGGATAGAAATACTTATGTATATCATTGGTGAGAATTTCAGATAAAGGTATAGAGATGCTTTCGTCCCTCTGAACTTCTGCTTTCCTGCTGTCTTCATCCAATCAGTCCTACTCCTTTCTATGGCTGGCTTTATGTAAGGACATCACCGTTGTCAATGGCTACTTTTAATCCTCTCTGGAAAATGGTCCGATGCGCTGTCACTGCATGGCTAATCGTCTGGAGGCATCACCTTTGTCAATGGCTGCATCCTATCCTCTTATGAAAATGGTCCAAATGCTCTGTCACAGCACGGCTAATCATCTGAGGTTCTCGATCATACTGGAATAGGATTCACCCTCCTTTTGCGTCTGTCACTACGCCCAGCACTCGCGAGTTTGAAGTTCGTCACAGTCATTCAATCCCAGAGTCCTACTCGGAATACCACAGACAAGGTTTAGACTTTCCGGACTCTCATGAATGCCGCCATCAATCTGGCTTATACCACGAAGATTCTGATTGAAAGATCCAAGAGATAATCATTCAATCGAAGGTAGAACGGAAGTGGTTGTCAGGCACGCGTTCATAGGGAATGATGATGATTGTCACGTTCATCACATTCAGGTTGAAGTGCGAATGAATATCTTAGAAGCGGAATAAGTTGATTTGAATAGAAAAACAGTAGTACTTTGCATTAATCTTTGAAGAACAGCAGAGCTCCACACCTTAATCTATGGAGTGTAGAAACTCTACCGTTGAAAATACATAAGTGAAAGGTCCAGGCATGGCCGAATGGCCAGCCCCTATGATCTAAGAACCAGACGTCCCAAGATGTCTAATACAATAGTAAAAAGTCCTATTTATACTAAACTAGTTACTAAGGTTTACAGAAATAAGTAATTGATGCATAAATCCACTTCCGGGGCCCACTTGGTGTGTGTTTGGGCTGAGCTTGAATGTTACACGTGCAGAGGCTCTTTCTGGAGTTGAACGCCAGGTTGTAACGTGTTTCTGGCGTTCAACTCTGGTTTGTGACGTGTTTCTGGCGTTTAACTCCAGACAGCAGCGTAGAACTGGCGTTCAACGCCCTTTTACGTCATCTAAACTCGGCCAAAGTATGGACTATTATATCTTCCTGGAAAGCCCTGGATGTCTACTTTCCAACGCAATTGGAAGCGCACCATTCTGAGTTCTGTAGCTCCAGAAAATTTACTTTGAGTGAAGGGAGGTTAGAATCCAACAGCATCAGCAGTCCTTCTTCAACCTCTGAATCTGATTTTTGCTCAAGTCCTTCAATTTCAGCCAGAAAATACCTGAAATCACAAAAAAATACACAAACTCATAGTAAAGTCCAGAAATGTGAATTTAACATAAAAACTAATAAAAACATCCCTAAAAGTAACTAGATCCTACTAAAAACATACTAAAAACAATG
>NC_029788.2:81436058-81436275 GCF_000816755.2 Arachis ipaensis | reverse complement strand
CCTAGTTCAGTATGATGATTCTTGAACACAGCTTCTTTATGAGTCTTGGCCGTGGCCCTAAGCACTTGTTTTCCAGTATTACCACCGGATACATAAATGGCACCGACACATAACTGGGTGAACCTTTTCAGATTGTGACTCAACTTTGCTAAAGTCCCCAATTAGAGGTGTCTAGGGTTCTTAAGCACACTCTTCTTTTGCTTTGGACCTTGACTTT
>NC_029788.2:81435651-81435897 GCF_000816755.2 Arachis ipaensis | reverse complement strand
TTTTTGTTTTTGGCTTTTTGCTCTTGCCTTTTGGTTTTAAGAGCTTTTGGCTTTTTCTTCTTGCTTTTTCTCTCTCTTTTTTTTTCTATTTTTTCTATTTTTTTTTTTTCTGCAAGCCTTGTTCTTTGCTGCTTTTTCTTGCATCAAGAATCATTTTTATGATTTTTCAGATTATCAAATAACATGTCTCCTAGTCATCATTCTTTCAAGAGCCAACATATTTAACATTCTTAAACAACAACTTCA
>NC_029788.2:81418292-81433854 GCF_000816755.2 Arachis ipaensis | reverse complement strand
GCTTTGGACCTTGACTTTAACCGCTCAGTCTCAAGTTTTCACTTGACACCTTCACGCCACAAGCACATGGTTAGGGACAGCTTGGTTTAGCCGCTTAGGCCAGGATTTTATTCCTTTAGGCCCTCCTGTCCACTGATGCTCAAAGCCTTGGGATCCTTTTTATTACCCTTGCCTTTTTGTTTTAAGGGTTACTGGCTTTTTGCTCTTGCCTTTTGGTTTTAAGAGCTTTTGGCTTTTTCTTCTTGCTTTTTCTCTCTCTTTTTTTTTCTATTTTTTTTGCCATTTTTTTTTCTGCAAGCCTTGTTCTTTGCTGCTTTTTCTTGCATCAAGAATCATTTTTATGATTTTTCAGATTATCAAATAACATGTCTCCTTATCATCATTCTTTCAAGAGCCAACATATTTAACATTCTTAAACAACAACTTCAAAAGACATATGCACTGTTCAAGCATTCAGTCAGAAAACAAGAAGCATTGTCACCACATCAATATAATTAAACTAAGTTCAAGGATAAATTCAAAACTCATGTACTTCTTGTTCTTTTGAATTAAAACATTTTTCATTTAAGAGAGGTGATGGATTCATAGGACATTCATAACTTTAAGACATAGTTACTAACTACTAATGATCATGTAATAAGACACAAACATGGATAAGCACTTAACATAGAGAAAAAAAAAACATAGAATGTAAGAGCAAGGAATGAGTCCACCTTAGTGATGGTGGCGTTTCCTTCTTGAGGAACCAATGATGTCCTTGAGCTCTTCTATGTCTCTTCCTTGTCTTTGTTGCTCCTCCCTCATTGCTTTTTGATCTTCTCTAATTTCATGAAGGATGATGGAGTGCTCTTGATGTTCCACCCTTAGTTGTCCCATGTTGGAACTTAATTCTCCTAGGGAGGTGTTGATTTTCTCCCAATAGTTTTGTGGAGGAAAATACATTTGAGGCATCTCCGGGATCTCATAGTGATGAGCTTCATGCGTCTCTTGAGATCCATGAATGGGCTCTCTTGCTTGCTCCATCCTTTTCTTAGTGATGGGCTTCTCTTCCTCAATGGGAATGTATCCTTCTATGAAAGCTCCAGCTGAGTAACATAGATGGCAAATAAGATGAGGAAAAGCTAGCCTTGCCCCAGAAGAGGGCTTTTCGGCTATTTTGTAGAATTCAAGGGAGATGACTTCATGAACTTCGACTTCCTCTCCAATCATGATGCTATGAATCATGATGGCCCGATCCACAGTAACTTCAGATCGGTTGCTAGTGGGGATGATGGAGCGTTGGATGAACTCCAACCATCCTCTAGCCACAGGCTTGAGGTCCAGTCTTCTTAGTTGAACCGGCTTGCCTTTGGAGTCAATCTTCCATTGAGCTCCTTCCATACATATGTCCATGAGGACTTGGTCCAACCTTTGATTAAAGTTGACCCTTCTAGTGTAGGGGCGTGCATCTCCTTGCATCATAGGCAAGTTAAACGCCAACCTCACATTTTCCGGACTAAAATCTAAGTATTTCCCCCGAACCATGGTGAGATAATTCTTTGGGTCCGGGTTCTTACTTTGATCATAGTTCCTAGTGATCCATGCATTGGCATAGAACTTTTGAACCATTAGGATGCCGACTTGTTGGATGGGGTTTGTTAGAACTTCCCAACCTCTTCTATGGATTTCATGTCGGATCTCCAGATACTCATTTCTCTTGAGTTTGAAAGGGACCTCAGGGATCACCTTCTTCTTGGCCACAACATCATAGAAGTGGTCTTGATGAGCTTTGGAGATGAATCTTTCCATCTTCCATGACTCGGAGGTGGAAGCTTTTATCTTCCCTTTCCCTTTTCTAGAGGATTCTCCGGTCTTGGGTGCCATCAATGGTAATGGAAAAACAAAAAGCTTATGCTTTTACCATACCAAACTTAGAATATTGCTCACCCTCGAGCAAGAGAAGAAAGAATAGATGAAGAAGAAGAAGAAAATATGGAGGAGAGGTGGGAGGGGTGTATTCGGCCAAGAAGGTAGGTGGGGTTTATGAGGTAGGTTTATGGGGAAGAATGGATGGATGTGAGTGGTGAAGTGGTTATAGGGAAGAGAGATTGAGGTGATCGGTGAAGAGTTTTGGGGAAGAGTGTTTATGGGATTGTGTGAAAGAGGGGTGAGAAGAAGTGAGTGGAGGTAGGTGGGGATCCTGTGGGGTCCACAGATCCTGAGGTGTCCAAGGATTTACAACCTTGCACCAAATTAGGCATGCAAAATGCCCTTGCACACAACTCTGGGCGTTCAGCGCCAGATTGGTGCTTGTTCTGGGCGTTGAACGCCCATTTGTTGCTCATTTCTGGCGTTGAACGCCAGAACCATGCTTGTTCTGGGCGTTCAGCGCTAGCTCTTCTCCAGGGTGCAATTCTGGCGTTCAAACACCCAGATGCTGCCCATTTTGGGCGTTCAGTGCCAGAACCATGCTCTGTTCTGGCGTTGAACGCCAGCCAGATGCTTCTTACTGGCGTTTAAATGCCAGTAAGGTCTTCCTCCAGGGTGTGATTTTTCTTCTGCTGTTTTTGATTCCGTTTTCAATTTTAATATTTATTTTGTGATTCCACATGATCATGAACCTAATAAAACGTGAAAGAACAAGAAAAATAAAATTAGATAAATAAAAATTGGGTTGCCTCCCAACAAGCGCTTCTTTAATGTCAATAGCTTGACAGTGGGCTCTCATGGAGCCTCACAGATGTTTAGAGCATTGTTGAGACTTCCCAACACCAAACTTAGAGTTTAGATATGGGAGTTCAACACCAAACTTAGAGTTTGGTTGTGGCCTCCCAACACCAAACTTAGAGTTTGACTGTGGGGGCTCTGGTTGACTCTGTTTTGAGAGAAGCTTACTGTGCCCCTTTTCCATGTTTACAGAAGGGTAACCTTGAGTTGTAAACATAAGGGAGTCCTCATTCAATTGAAGGACTAATTCACCTCTGTCAACATTAATCACAGCTCTTGCTGTGGCTAGGAAGGGTCTTCCAAGGATGATGGATTCATCATCATCCTTCCCAGTATCCAAGATTATGAAATCAGCAGGGATGTAAAGGCCTTCAACCTTTACTAATATGTCCTCTACTTGTCCATAAGCCTTTTTTCTGGAATTGTCTGCCATCTCTAATGAGATTTTAGCAGCTTGTACCTCAAAGATTCCCAGTTTCTCCATTACAGAGAGGGGCATGAGGTTTATTCCTGAACCAAGGTCACACAGAGCCTTTTCAAAGATCATGTTGCCTATGGTACAAGGTATTATGAACTTTCCAGGATCCTGTTTCTTCTGAGGCAATGTCAGTTGATCCAGATCACTTAGTTCATTGGTGAACAAGGGATGTTCATCTTCCCAAGTCTCAATCCCAAATAATTTGGCATTCAGCTTCATGATTGCACCAAGGTACTTGGTGACTTGCCCTTCAGTAACATCCTCATTCTCTTCAGAAGAGGAATACTCATCAGAGCTCATGAAGGGCATAAGGAGGTTTAATGGAATCTCTATAGTCTCTAGATGAGTCTCAGATTCCTTTGGTTCCTCAGAGGGAAACTCCTTATCGATCACTGGACGTCCCAGGAGGTCTTCCTCCTTGGGATTCACGTCCTCTCCTTCCCTTACAGGTTCGGCCATGGTGATCAATTCAATGGCCTTGCACTCTCCTTTTGGATTTTCTTCTGTATTGCTTGGGAGAGTACTAGGAGGGATTTCAGTGACCCTTTTACTCAGCTGGCCCACTTGTGCTTCCAAATTTCTAATGGAAGACCTTGTTTGATTCATGAAACTCACAGTGGCCTTAGATAGATCAGAGACTAAGTTTGCTAAATTAGAGGTATTTTGTTCAGAGTTCTCTGTCTGTTGCTGAGTGGATGATGGAAAAGGCTTGCTATTGCTATACCTGTTTCTTCCACCATTATTAAAGCCTTGTTGAGGCTTTTGTTGATCCTTCCATGAGAGATTTGGGTGATTTCTCCATGAGGGATTATAGGTGTTTCCATAAGGTTCACCCAAGTAATTTACCTCTGCTATTGCAGGGTTCTTAGGATCATAAGCTTCTTCTTCAGAAGATGGCTCTTGAGTACTGTTGGATGCAGCTTGCATTCCATTCAGACTCTGAGAAATCATATTGACTTGTTGAGTCAATATTTTATTATGAGCCGATATGGCATTCAGAGTATCAATTTCAAGAACTCCCTTCTTCTTAGGCGTCCCATTACTCACAGGATTCCTCTCAGAAGTGTACATGAACTGGTTATTAGCAACCATGTCAATGAGTTCTTGAGCTTCTGCAGGCATTTTCTTTAGGTGAATGGATCCACCTGTAGAAGTATCCAATGACATCTTTGATAGCTCAGATAAACCATCATAGAATATATCCAGGATGGTCCATTCTGAAAGCATGTCAGAAGGACACTTTTTGGTCAGCTGCTTGTATCTTTCCCAAGCTTCATAGAGGGATTCACCTTCTTTCTGTCTGAAGGTTTAAACATCCACTCTAAGCTTGCTCAGCTTTTGAGGAGGAAAGAACTTGGCTAAGAAAGCCGTGACCAGCTTATCTCAAGAGTTCAGGCTATCCTTGGGTTGAGAGTCCAACCACACTCTAGCTCTGTCTCTTACAGCAAAAGGGAAAAGCTTGAGCCTGTAGACTTCAGGATCTACTCCATTAGTCTTAACAGTATCACAGTTCTGCAAGAATTCAGTTAAGAACTGAAAAGAATCTTCAGATGGAAGTCCATGAAACTTGCAGTTCTGCTGCATCAGAAAAACTAGCTGAGGTTTCAGCTCAAAATTATTTGCTCCAATGGTAGGAATGGAGATGCTTCTTCCATGTAAATTGGAATTAGGTGCAGTAAAGTCACCAAGCATTCTCCTTGCATTATTGTTGTTGGGTTTGGCTGCCATCTCCTTTACTTGTTCGAAATTTTCAATAAGGTTGTCTCTGGATTGTTGTAATTTAGCTTCTCTTAGTTTCCTCTTCAGAGTCCTTTCAGGTTCTGGATCAGCTTCAACAAGAATGCATTTTTCCTTGTTCCTGCTCATAAGAAAGAGAAGAGAACAAGAAAAGAAGAGGAATAATCCTCTATGTCACAGTAAAGAGGTTCCTTATTGTTAGTAGAAGAAGAAAAGGAATAGGGGTGAAGAAGAATGAAGAATCCAAACACAAGGGTAAGGATAGGAGCAGTGATGTGAGATGAAGAGAAGTGTTAGTAGATGAATAAATAATTAGAAGGAGATGAGGGAAAAGGATTTTCGAAAATTATTTTTGAAAAAGGGTTAGTGATTTTCGAAAATAGTTTTTGAAAAAGGTTAGTAGTTTTCAAAAATTAAAATCAAAAATTAAAATAATTAGTTAATTAAAAAGAAATTTTGAAAAAGAGGAAAGGGATTTTCGAAAATGAGAGAGAGAGAGTTAGTTAGGTAGTTTTGAAAAAGATAAGAAACAAACAAAAAGTTAGTTAGTTAGTTGAAACAAATTTTGAAAAGATAAGAAGTTAGGAAGTTAGAAAAGATATTTTGAAATCAAATTTTTGAAAAAGATAAGATAAGAAGGTATTTTTGAAAAGATATGATTGAAATTAGTTTTGAAAAAGATTTAATTTTTAAAATCATAATTAATGACTTGATTCACAAGAAATCACAAGATACGATTCTAGAACTTAAAGTTTGAATCTTTCTTAACAAGCAAGTAACAAACTTGAAATTTTTGAATCAAAACATTAATTGATGATGTTATTTTCGAAAATTATGATATAAAATTAAGAAAAAAATTTTTGAAAAATATTTTTAAAATTTTCGAAAATAACTAAGAAAAATGAAAAAGATTTGATTTTTGAAAAAGATTTTGAAAAAGATAAGATTTTTAAATTGAAAATTTGATTTGACTCATAAAAACAACTAGATTTTTAAAAATTTTTGAAAAAGTCAAATCTAATTTTCGAAATTTTAAGAGAGAAAAAGGGAAAGATATCTTTTTTGATTTTTTGAATTTTTAATGAGGAGAGAGAAGAACATGAAAATGATGCAATGCATGAAATTTTTAGATCAAAACAATGAATGCTTGCAAGAATGCTATGAATGTCAAGATGAACACCAAGAACACTTTGAATGTCAAGATGAACACCAAGAACATATTTTTGAAAATTTTTATATGCAAAGAAAACATGCAAGACACCAAACTTAGAAATCTTTCATGTTTAGACTCTATGGATGCAAAAATGCACATGTAAAACAAGAAAAGATGCAAAACAAGAAAACATCAAGATCAAACAAGAAGACTTACCAAGAATAACTTGAAGATCATGAAGAACACTATGAATGCATGAATTTTTCGAAAAATGCAAGATGAATATGCAATTGACACCAAACTTTCAACTTGACTCAAGACTCAAACAAGAAGTATAAAATATATTTTTTTTTCGATTTTTATGATTTTGTGAATTTTTTGTATTTTCTTTTAATTTTTTCGAAAATCATTTTGAAAAAGAAAAATAAGGATTCCAAAATTTTTAATATGAATTCCAGGAATCTTATGCTCTTTAGTCTAAAGCTCCAATTCTATCATACTGGAATAGGATTCACCCTCCTTTTGCGTCTGTCACTACGCCCAGCACTCGCGAGTTTGAAGTTCGTCACAGTCATTCAATCCCAGAGTCCTACTCGGAATACCACAGACAAGGTTTAGACTTTCCGGACTCTCATGAATGCCGCCATCAATCTAGCCTATACCACGAAGATTCTGATTAAGAGATCCAAGAGATAATCATTCAATCGAAGGTAGAACGGAAGTGGTTGTCAGGCACGCGTTCATAGGGAATGATGATGATTGTCACGTTCATCACATTCAGGTTGAAGTGCGAATGAATATCTTAGAAGCGGAATAAGTTGATTTAAATAGAAAAATAGTAGTACTTTGCATTAATCTTTGAGGAACAGCAGAGCTCCACACCTTAATCTATGGAGTGTAGAAACTCTACCGTTGAAAATACATAAGTGAAAGGTCCAGGCATGGCCGAATGGCCAGCCCCTATGATCTAAGAACCAGACGTCCCAAGATGTCTAATACAATAGTAAAAAGTCCTATTTATACTAAACTAGTTACTAGGGTTTACAGAAGTAAGTAATTGATGCATAAATCCACTTCCGGGGCCCACTTGGTGTGTGCTTGGGATGAGCTTGAATGTTACACGTGCAGAGGCTCTTTCTGGAGTTGAACGCCAGGTTGTAACGTGTTTCTGGCGTTCAACTCTGGTTTGTGACGTGTTTCTGGCGTTTAACTCCAGACAGCAGCGTAGAACTGGAGTTCAACGCCCTTTTACGTCCTCTAAACTCGGCCAAAGTATGGACTATTATATATTGCTGGAAAGCCCTGGATGTCTACTTTCCAACGCAATTGGAAGCGCGTCATTCTGAATTCTGTAGCTCCAGAAAATCCACTTTGAGTGCAGGGAGGTCAGAATCCAACAGCATCAGCAGTCCTTCTTCAACCTCTGAATCTGATTTTTGCTCAAGTCCCTCAATTTCAGCCAGAAAATACCTGAAATCACAGAAAAATACACAAACTCATAGTAAATTCCAGAAATATGAATTTAACATAAAAACTAATGAAAACATCCCTAAAAGTAACTAGATCCTACTAAAAACATACTAAAAACAATGCCAAAAAGCGTATAAATTATCCGCTCATCAAACACTAAGAAAAATAAAATAAAATAGAACTAAGAATAAAACAAAATAAAATAAAACTAAAACTGTAAAAGAACAATCATACCATGGTGGGTTGTCTCCCACCTAGCACTTTTAGTTAAAGTCCTTAAGTTGGACATTTGGTGAGCTCCTTGTCATGGTAGCTTGTGCTTGAACTCATCCAGGAATCTCCACCAACGTTTGTAATTCCAATGGCCTCCGAGATCCCAAACTAGTTGCATAAAGCCTTCAAGCAAGTTAAAACAAGTGACAAGGCCCCAAGAGTGTTGATTGCTAGAATGAATTCCGGAGTTCCAAACCTTGCTTTTACATCCGTCTTCTTGTTGATCATCATTTTTCCACTTGGGTGGTGAACAGTCGGAATTCTTACCGAGACATCCAAACAATTTCCTAGACCCATTCAATTGAGAATTATACCAACCCTTATACTTCAATTTGGAGCATGCAACCATATTGAACCTTGCATGACAATTCCTACCACTAACCATTTCCCTCTTACTCTTAAAGCCACAAAGAGCTCTAAGTTGCCCATCCATCTCAAGCAAAGCATATTCAAGTGGGCTAATTAAGCTTAGAGATGAGAGATTTACCCACTTGAAAGAAGAGATGGATGGTGATGGCTTTGGGGGAGAGGTCTCCAGCAACCTTGGCAAGGTGATTTCCAGCTCCATTCCCTTGAGCTCTTCCTTGACAACTTCTACCTCTTTGCAAGTTTCTTCAATATCAACCTCTTCCTCTTGGTAGC
The DNA here is from genome assembly GCF_000816755.2 of Arachis ipaensis. Taxonomy (NCBI): domain Eukaryota; kingdom Viridiplantae; phylum Streptophyta; class Magnoliopsida; order Fabales; family Fabaceae; genus Arachis; species Arachis ipaensis. The sequence continues at coordinate 81,425,395 of NC_029788.2, read as the reverse complement.
TTTCTTTCAATTTGATTTTTTCTTCATTGTTCACCAAGGGCATGGGAGGTTGTGCTTCTTCTTCTTTAATCTCCATGTCAAGTCCAATGGGAGAGGATTCAAATGTAGATAAGAATTCATCAATGATTGAATCCATCTCTTGATCTTCCCCTTCAAAGTCTTCAACCATGATATGCCTTGGAGGTTGTACACCCTCCTCAACATCAAATTCAAACTCCTTAGAAGGGGGCTCTATGACTGGGCTTTCCCATGGACGTTCCATATCTCCTAAGTCTTCGACCACTTCTTCCTCTTCAATAATTCCGGCTTCCTCCACTTGTTCCAGTACAAAGTCATGCTCTTTACTGTCCACCGAAGTTTCTAGTGTCTCCTTCATGCTACGTTCTTCATTAGATTCTCCACATGAAGCCATGGGGGTTCCTTGAGTGACCAAACGTCTAGAAGGTAATTGATTTATTGCTTGCTCCAGTTGATGAAGGGTTACATGAAATTGATCTACTGTTTCCTTGAGGTGAGCCTGGATTCTTGGGTTGATGGATATGGACATGGTGCATATGGAAGTGGTAGTTCTTGGAGGTAATTAGATTGGAATTGGGGTGGATGAGGGTTAGGGTCATATGATGGTGTTTAGTAGTAGGGGGCTTGTGAGTATGGTGGTTCAAAGCTATGTTGAGGAGGTGGTTCATTGGCATATGATGGAGCTTGCTGGTAACTACAAGGGGTTCCACCATATCTATCATCTTGGTACGCACCTTGGAATGGCTCTTGACCATAGTAATTTGGTGGGGGTTAGTTGTCACGAGTAGGTCCACCGTAACTACTGTCTTGGCATGCATTGTAGAATGGTCGTTGTCCATGGTATCTTGAAAGGTGTTGTTGCCGAAAGGGTTGATTAGATCCTCGAGGCTCCTTCCATCTTTGATTGTTTTGACCTTGATGCATGTTCCGGTTATAGCTCCCATTCCTTGCAACAATATTAGAACCAAACTCAAAGCGACGAGGGTGAGAGTTTATAGTAGCTAATAGAAATTAAAAACAAAAATAAAAACAAATAAACAAGAAAAATAAAATATTTACAATAATAAAAAATAAGGCACACGTTTGTAATTTCCCGGCAACGGCGCCATTTTTGACGAACTGACTTTTGCTAGCAGAGAAATTCACAAAATTAATCGCGTTGTAGGTATAGTTTCTAAACTAATAGAAAATCCTTTCGTACAAAAATTTTGGTTGTCACTTAAGCAAACCCAATAAAATTTATAACCGAAGTATTTAAACCTCGGGTCGTCTTCTCAAGGAATTGCAGGGAGGTGTGATTTATTATTGGTTATGGAAAAAGGTATGTTTTTGGGTTTTTGGAATAGTGAACAAGTAATGTAAATAGCAAGAAAAATAAATTAATAATTATAAAGAAAACTCTTGGTGAGGTATAAGAACTGGAAATCCTATCCTAGTTATTGATAAACCCATATTTTATGATATATTTTGTGCTTAATTTGAGTGATTTATTCAATTCTTCACCCATTTATTCATATTAATTGCATGGTTTTACTTTCCCTTCCTTATTATGTGATGTATGTGAAAAACATGTTTCCTATGCTTTAAAATTAATTATTTTAATTACCTTTATTTTCATTCGATGCCGTGATTAGTGTGTTGAGTAGTTTCAGATCTTCTAAGGCAGGAATGACTTAAAGGATGAAAAAGAAAACATACAAAAATGGAAGGAAAGCACAAAATGGAGTTTCTAAAGAAACTGGCATCCACGCGATCGCATGGGCGACGCGGATGCATGCCAAGCGCAAATCAACAGCGACGCGGCCGCATGACTGACGCGACCGTGTGCCTTAAGCAAAACACATATGACGCGGCCGCATGACTGACGCGACCGCGTGACAAGAAAAGCTCCGAATGACGTGACCGCATGACCCACGCGGACGCGTGACAGAGGCCACGCACCAGAAATTGCAGAAAACGCTCCCAGCGATTTCTGAAGCCCTTTTTGGCCCAAATCTAAGTCCAGAAGGCATAGACCAGAGGTTATGAAGTGAGGGAATGCATCCATTCAAGGAGAGCTCGCCAATTTAGTTACTTCTCATGATTTAGATTTAGTTTGGAGAGAGGTTCTCTCCTCTCTCTCTCTTAGGATTTAGGATTTCTCTTAATTTTAGGAGTGACTCTCGATCTCAGGTTTAATGTTCTTTTACTTTAAGCTTCCCTTTCACTTTTATTCATTCCATTACTTTAGTTGATTATTTACTTTTACCATTTAATTTATGAATTCTTCTATGTTCCAGATTATTTGAATTAATGCTATTTGAGGTATTTCAGTTTATTATTGCTTTCTTTTATTTATGTCACCATTGCTTTCAATCTGAAGACATTTTTATTCCAGAAAATTTATTTTTTCCCTTCTGGTCTTGGTTAAGAAATCAGTAACTCAGGAGTTATCTTAGCTCAACATAATTGATAACTGTTATCTTTGCTAATTGAACTGACTTTCAATAATCCCAATCTTTTCTTAGGAAATAAATAGGATTCGAAGGTCAAACTAATTAATCCCTTGACTTTCCTTTGCTTTAGCAAAGGTTAACTAAGTGGAATTAAGATTCAATCTTCTTTATTATTGAGAAGGGTAACTAATTTGGACTTCCAATTTCTCATACCTTGCCAAAAGTTTATTTTACAGTTATTTATTTATTTTTAATTTCCATTTAAATTATTTGTCATATTTGTTCCTCATTCTTGAAACCCCAATTTTACAATCACCATAACCAATAATAAGAACATACTTCCCTGCAGTTCCTTGAGAAGACGACCCGAGGTTTGAATACTTCGGTTATCAATTTTTAAGGGGTTTGTTACTTGTGACAACCAAAACGTTTGTACGAAGGGATTTTTGAAGGTTTAGAAACTATACTTGCAACGAGGATTTATCCGAAATTTTCTAGACCACGCAAAAGTTCCTCTCGTCAAAATGGCGCCGTTGCTGGGGAACTGCTAATGTGTGCCTTATTGTTGGTTATTGTAAATATTCTTTTTACTTGTTTATTTATTTCTGTTTTTTTCTTTTTAATTTTATTTGCTACTATAAACTCTCACTCTTCTCGCTTTGAGTTTGGTTCTAACTTTGTTGAAGGAAATAGAAGTTACAGCAGACTATTCTACAATGCATACCCAGCTGATAGATATGGTGGACAACCTTGTAACTACCAACAAGCCCCACCCGTGCCTATAGACCATCCTCTCAACATAACCTCGAACCACCACACTCACAAGCTTCTCTTCACCATTCGCCACCACATGATCCCTATTTACCCCAGTTCCAATCCAATCACTCCCAAGAACCACCACTTTCCTATGTATCATGTCCAAATCCATCACCCCGAGAATCAGAGGTTCACCTCAAGGAAACAGTAAATAAACTTCAAACAACCATTTGACAACTGGAGCAAGCAGTAATTCAATTAGCTTCTAGACGTTCGAACATTCAAGGACCAACCCCAGCCCCATGTGGACAATCTAACGAACAGCGTAGCATGAAGGAAATACTAGAAACTCCAGTGGACAAGACAGAGAATAAATTCGTACTAGAATAAGTAGAAGAAGCTGTTATTACGCAAGAAGAAGAGTTGGTTGAAGATCTAGGAGACGCTGAACCTCCATGGGAATTCAGAGCTGAGGAGAACTCCGTCAAGGACGTTATAGTTGATGCTAAGGAGGACAGTGAACAATCCCCAAGGCAAGTCGTTTATGAAGAACTAGACGGAATAATCCAGGACACAAATTCCCTTGATGATGATAGTCACAAGTCAAGTTCTCTTAGTAATGAACTTGCATCCGCGAGTGAATTCTCCGAGATCGAAGAATCTTCCCCAAATAAATACGAAGATGATGCAGAGGTAGATTTCTCTCAACCTCCAATCTATGACTCGAGTGATGAGGAAGACACAGAAGACTTTGACCAGGACACAGATGCATTTGAAGAACCTTGCAAAGAATGGAGGAATTCACAGAAGAGCACAAGGGAGTAGAACTTACAGAACCACCGGAAACACCTACCCCAAGGCCATTACCACCCAATACAAGCTTCAAGTGGGTACAATCCTTGACCTTTAACTTTACTTTTTCACTTGAATACGGTTTGCTTGAAACAAATGGCAAGCTTAGAGCTCTCTGCGGCTTTAAGAGTAAGAGGGAAATGGCTCGTGCTCAAAGCTGGTGCACAAGGTTCAATAAGGTTCCACGCTTCAACTTGAAGTGCACGGATTGGTGTCATATTCAATCGAATGGATCTCGGAAAACGTTTGGTCACCATGGTGAGAATCTACTTTCTAAACCGCCCGGATGGAAAAATATAGATCAAGACGGAGGTGGATTTAAAAGCAAAGTTTGGGATCCTGGAATCTATTCCGACATTCGTCATTTTGGGAGCCTAAAAATTTGTTTGAAGCTGCTCAGGAGCTTTACATGCCTAGTTTGGGACCCCGGAGGCTATTGGCATTCCAAGCATTGGTGGAGATTTTCGGATGAATTTAAACATAAGCCGCCATAACATGAAGCCCCTCCATTGTCCAACTTAAGGACTTTAACTAAAAGTGCTAGGTGGGAGACAACCCACCATGGTATGATCGTTCATTTTTCAATTTTTATTTAGTTTTATTTGTTTTCAAGTTTTATTTTATTTTATTATATTGAACTTGGAATTTTGCATCTCATTCATCATTGCATTCTGTATTTTTCATGCATATAAAAAAAATGGTGCGCGACGCGACCGCATCACTCATGCGATCGCGTCATATTGCGGAAAACACCACCCACGCGACCGCGTCATCCACGCGGCCACGTGACCTGGAGATCGGCGTAAAGATCCAACGTCCAGAAAGTTAGGCTGGAATCGTGCGGCCATTGTGCGTTTCGCACAAATGACCCACGCGATCTCGTCACCCACGCGATCGCGTCACTTGCACACAACCAATCCCACGCGACCGCGTGAGCGACGCGACCGCGTCGCATGGATTGCACGAACACCCCAAAGGAGACAGAGAGTTGTGCTGAGACGACGCTGGGTTCGTGCGTTTAGCACAAATCCCAGCGACGCGATCGCATCCGCCAGGCAATCGCGTCATTCAATCTTTTTTTTGCCCTCCATGCGATCGCGTCACCCACGCAATTGCGTCACCCCAAATTTCGCTCCAGCCACGCGACCGCGTGCCCCACGTGGCCGCGTGGATTCAAATTTATAACCCCCCAACCACGCGAACCCTATCAGTCGCCCGTGCCCACCACCGCCAGCCGCTGCGCCAGACGCCGTCACCACCACCCCTAGCCTCCTTTCTACCCACTCTCCTTATTCGGCCTACCAGGTTCCGACGAACGCCACCCTTCTATCCTTAGTCGTTATTTCATTATTTTCTGTTTATGTTCATGTTTGGGCTAGTTAGATATGCATGTTGTAGTGGATTTTCGGTTGTTAGGTGGCCTAGGATGTGGTTAGTGGATTTAGGCCTGTTTACTTGCACTGTTCATGTTTCTGTTTTATCAAATTTGCAATTCTGCTGTTGCTGTGATGTTTGTAATGTTCATATGCTGTGATTTCTTGTTTCATGCTACTCTTTACACTGAGTTTTCATGTTTATATTCCTTATCTGTAATTGCAAGCTTTAATTTTAATTCATATGAACTATTTGATTGCTGTTTATTTTCCGGGACAATCCAATTTTAGCCAGAATGCTGCCCAAATTTCTGTAAAATGTTCTCATTCATGTTTTGGTTTTGGCATTTTGAGATCTTCTTTCCTCTGCTTTACCCAAACCCATTCATGAATGGCAGGCACGCATTCTTATTCTCTTTGATTTCCTGGTTCATATATTGCATTTTTGATGTTTGATTCCAATTTTTGCTATTTCTATATCTATTTGAATCATCATCAACCTGTTTTCCTTGTTTGGTTATGAGTTACCTATCACTTCTAATTATGAATGCTTGTTACTTAGAAACTTATCCTTATGCCACTTATCTTAACCCATTTTTCATTAACTCACTAATTCTAATTTCCTGAAATCTTTTTTTTTAATTCTAACCAAACTAACCTTTTCAAATCTTTTTTTTTTTTCTGGTTTTTCACTTTCTTTTAACCCTCTAACCATGGTATACTGATAATTTTTCCTACTTAACATGCCTTCTATTACATTTTGGATTGTGAATTTTTTCTTTCGAACTTTTAACTCCTATACAATCCTTAATGCACATTTACTTAACTCATTTACCTCATTCTAATTCTCCTTTGCCACTTTGTGTTTCTTTTGACTATTTGCCTATTTGTTTTCCTATTTTTATTATATCCTGATTTTCTGTTTTTTAGGATGTCAGATTCCCAGATAAAGGGAAAAGGAATGGCTACCACTGGCAAACGTAAAAGAGGAGAATCATCTATGTCTATCATAGATCTCATGCATGATGCCTCCTGGCGGGAGAAAAACTTCACCCCGCAGGAGAAGGCTGACCAGCTGCTCCCTGCTAATGACCCAGTGAAGTTTGCAAACTGATACTGTGAGCTGAAGTATCTGGTGTTTGCAAACTCTAGGAACCTATACCTGGAGAGGACTCTGAAGATCCCAGGAGAACTCCAGCAATACTCCTCTGATCAGATCAAACAAAGAGGCTGGTTCTTTCTGGAGAGAAACCTGTCTGAGGTCAATGCATCTTGGGTAAGGGAATTCTACTGCAATTACTTCAAGACTTCCCTAGATGCAGTGAACCTTAGGGGGAAGTAGATTCTGTCACTGAAGAGGCAATTGAAGATGTTCTGAAGCTTCTGCCTAAATCTGATCAGCCGAATGGTTATCAGAAAGCTGAGGAAGACATGCGCTTTCTGAAGTTTAATTGGGATGTAGTCAAGGCCCGGATAGCCCTTGACCCGACCGTTCCTTGGATTATGGGTCAGAACACCACCATGCCCAAGGGAATCAAGCGGGCATACTTGAATGATGAGGCTCGGCTGTGGCATCAGATACTTAGCAACTTCATTATGCCGAGTACTCACGAGATAGATATACCTGCCGCTATGATCACCCTCCTATGGTGTGTGATGGAGGGTAAGG
>NC_029788.2:81406616-81418058 GCF_000816755.2 Arachis ipaensis | reverse complement strand
GCTATGAGCACCTGAAGCTGATGATACAATCTGGCGACATCCCCTCCGAGCCTGACACACCATCCGAGGCATCTGAGGAGGAGGCGGATGCGCCCGAGGCTGTGCCTCATCCACAGCAGGAGGCAGCGCAGGCAGGCACCCAGCAGGCAGCACACCAGCAGGAGATCCCACATCAGATCCAGGCTGCAGACTCCGAGATCTCTATCCAGTCAGCACCTCCTCTGCAGCAGCCAGATCCTCAGACCACCACCACAGACTCCAGCTACCCAGCCTTCCGGTGATGACACCCCTTCACACCCTGCTTGAGTCAGCATCAGGGACGATGCTTCATTTTAAGTGTGGGGAGGTCGCCATCTCTGGCGCATCATTTTGGTGAACCACTACAGACCCTTTTTCCTTTATTTTGACTATTTTCTTGTATTTTTCTCTTTATTTTTCAGTACTTATACATTGCTATTTTCAGGTATTTATACTCTATTTCTACATTTTGCATTTTTAGTTCATATTTTAGCCACTTAGTTTAGTTGCAATTCTAACTTATTAGTTATAGAAATTGTGGATTGATTAGTATAGTTTACCCTTTTTAGCATAAGATAACTCGGAATAGATTGAAAAGAAAAAGGAAGTAAACTAGAGACTTTAACAGAATCAAAACAACCCACACCTTGTATATATACAATTACATGTTAGTTAATTAAACAACATTTCATCAAGGAGAAACACTAGAACTTTAAAGCCACCTTAAGTTTTACATTGAGAATAATGGGAATTTTTAACTAAACCTGCATGACATACATAAGTGATAAATGATTTTTGAGCTAGAACACATAGCCTGTGAGTTTTGAGCTTAATTGTATGGTTACATTCAAACCATAATTTTTATTCCTGTGTGTTCCGCCCTTCTTTTATATTCTAGTGTTCTTTACTTTGTTTTAATCTATATGTCCGATTATAGAATGTAGATACATACCAAGAGAGTGATTGAGGCCATTATTTGATTTTAGATCACTTATCCCAAAATAGCCTACCTTTCACATCACCCTTGTTAGTCCCCTTGAGCCTTTAAATCCCCTTTTATTCTATAAACCACATTACTAGCCTTAAGCAGAAAAACAAATTAAAAATCCCAAGTTGAATCCTTGGTTAGCTTAAGATAGAAAATCATGTATAGTTTAAATGTGGGAAACCTATTGGGAACATGGATGATAAAAACAAAAAGGTAGAAAAATTGAAAAGAGAGAAAATAATTCAAAATAAGAATTTTTGGGAAGCATGCTCATGTGAAATCAAAATAATTAAATTACCATGTGCATATATAAAAAAATATTTTTAAAGTCTTTGAATAAAGGGGATACGAAAGAATTCCCCAATCGCAACAATAAAAGCAATGCACATGGAATAAAAATAAAAATTGAAACATGAGCATGTAACATCAAAAGTGGGAAAAGATGGGAAAATAGGTAAAGAAGTTTTGTTTTACTAAGTATGTATGTTAGGTGAGATCTTAGTCTAATTAAGGATTCACTTATTAGCTCACTTAGCCTTATACATATACCCTTACCTTTACCTTGGCCCCATTATAACCTTAATTAAAGACCTCATAATTTTTGGTATATCTATATTCTATAATTGTTGATTGGTTAGATGAAGAACAAAGTTATAGAAAGAAAGAATAAAAGGAAGAATAGAGTGATTAACCCAATAAACACTGAGTGATTAGAGAGTAGACACAAAATCCAGTGAGGGTTCAATAGCTCATTAACATATATCTCTGCTTAAATTATTAATTGTCTTGCAAGTTTTTAAAATGTTTTTCTCTCCCATCTCAATTGTAAAGGCACTTTATCACTATCTAAGGCTTGGCTATATATATATATACATGACTCCTTGAGAATGTGAATTAATTTAACTACATGCAAGCTTTATATTCAAGTGAATAAAAATTAGAATTGCATGATGCATCATTCATCTAGGTAGTTGTATTTAGATTAAATTGCATTGCATGACATTCCACCACTTTAACCCTACTTTTTACCTTGGATTTAGCATGAGGACATGCTATTGTTAAAGTGTGGGGAGGTTGATAAACCCATATTTTATGACATATTTTGTGCTTAATTTGAGTGATTTATTCAATCCTTCACCCACTTATTCATACTAATTGCATGGTTTTACTTTCCCTTCCTTATTATGTGATGTATGTGAAAAACATGTTTCCTATGCTTTAAAATTAATTATTTTAATTACCTTTATTTCCATTCGATGCCGTGATTAGTGTGTTGAGTAGTTTCAGATCTTCTAAGGCAGGAATGACTTAAAGGATGAAAAAGGAAACATACAAAAATGGAAGGAAAGCACAAAATGGAGTCTCCAAAGAAACTGGCATCCACGCGATCGCATGGGCGACGCAGACGCATGCCAAGCACGAATCAACAGCGACGCGGTCGCATGACTGACGCGACTGCGCGCCTTAAGCAAAACACATATGACGCGGCCGCATGACTGACGCGACCGCGTGACCCATACGGACGCGTGACAGAGGCCACGCACCAGAAATTGCAGAAAACGCTCCCAGCGATTTCTGAAGCCCTTTTTGGCCCAAATCCAAGTCCAGAAAGCATAAACCAGAGGTTATGAAGTGAGGGAATGCATCCATTCAAGGAGAGCTGGCCAATTTAGTTACTTCTCATGATTTAGATTTAGTTTAGAGAGAGGTTCTCTCCTCTCTCTCTTAGGATTTAGGATTTCTCTTAATTTTAGGAGTGACTCTCGATCCCAGGTTTAATGTTCCTTTACTTTAAGCTTCCCTTTCACTTTTATTCATTCTATTACTTTAGTTGATTATTTACTTTTACCATTTAATTTATGAATTCTTCTATGTTCCAGATTATTTGAATTAATGCTATTTGAGGTATTTCAGTTTATTATTGCTTTCTTTTATTTATGTCACCATTGCTTTCAATCTGAAGACATTTTTATTCCAGCAAATTTATTTTTTCCCTTTTGGCCTTGGTTAAGAAATCAGTAACTCAGGAGTTATCTTAGCTCAACATAATTGATAACTGTTATCTTTGCTAATTGAACTGACTTTCAATAATCCCAATCTTTTCTTAGGAAATAAATAGGATTCGAAGGTCAAACTAATTAATTCCTTGACTTTCCTTTGCTTTAGCAAAGGTTAACTAAGTGGAATTAAGATTCAATTTTTATTATTGAGAAGGGTAACTAATTTGGACTTTCAATTTCTCATACCTTGCCAAAAGTTTATTTTACAGTTATTTATTTATTTTTAATTGCCATTTAAATTATTTGTCATATTTGTTCCTCATTCTTGAAACCCCAATTTTACAATCTCCATAACCAATAATAAGAACATACTTCCCTGCAGTTCCTTGAGAAGACGACCCGAGGTTTGAATACTTCGGTTATCAATTTTTAAGGGGTTTGTTACTTGTGACAACCAAAACGTTTGTACGAAGGGATTTTTGAAGGTTTAGAAACTATACTTGCAACGAGAATTTATCCGCAATTTTCTAGACCACGCAAAAGTTCCTCTCGTCAGTTATCCTTATCAGGTGTGATGAGAATTATTTATCGCTCCCACTTAGTTAACCCTTACTAAATAAAGGAAAGTCAAGTGGACCAATCAATTTGATCCTCAAATCCTAGTCAACTCCTATGGAAAGACTAGCTTTCGAGCGATCCAAATCAATCAGCGAGAATTCCAATTTTCAATCAACTGCTGAGTCTGATAACTCAAGTGTTACCAATTACTTAACCAAAACCAAAGGATAAAAATCTAAATTAAATTGAAAGCATCATAAATAGAATAAAACAATCATAAATCTGAAATACATCAAATTGCATTAATAAAGAAATCAATTCTAACATGGAGTTCATAAGCCAAATTGAAAAGATAAATAACAATTAAAGTAATAGAATAAATAAAAGTAGTAAATAAATTAAAGGAACATTGAACCTGGAATGAAGAGAAGTAGCCTAATCATAATAGAAATCCTAAATCCTAATCCTAATCCTAAATCCTAATAGAGAGGAAAGAGCCTCTCTCTTTAAAAACTACATCTAAAAACCTAAAATTGTGTATTATGGAAGTATGATTGATGAATGAATGAATTCCCCCACTTTATAGCCTCTAATTTATGTTTTTTGGGCCGAGAACTGTGCCAAAAATAGCCCAGAAATTGCTGGTTGCGAAATCTGCCACGCTGGTTTTTCGTCACTGCAATGCGTCTGTGTGAATCACGCATTCGCGTCGCCTAGATGTACGGCCACTATGGCAAATTATATATCACTTGGAAGACCCAGATGTTAGCTTTTCAACGCAACTAGAACCGCCTCATTTGGACTTCTGTAGCTCAAGTTATGGTCGATTGAGTGCAAAGAGGTCAGGCTGGATAGCTTAGCAATTTCTTCAACTTCTTGTATTCCTTCCACTTTTGCATGCTTCCTTTCCATCCTCTAAGCCATTCCTACCCTATAATCTCTGAAATCACTTAACACACATATCACGGCATCGAATGGTAATAAGAGAGGATTAAACATAGCAAATTTAAGACCAAAGAAACATGTTTTCAATCATAGCACAAAATCAGGAAGGAAAATGTAAAACTATGCAATTTATATGAATAAGTGAGTAAAGAATTGATATAAACCACTCAATTGAGCACAAGATAAACCATAAAATAGTGGTTTATCATGTCGCTTGTTGCGACGCTCAGACTGCTCAATACGCCGCTGAGTACGGTGCTCCATCTGATTGATGCACTCACAGAGGCGGTGCATTAGATGGTAGACGGGCTGGGAAGCGGAAGATAGTGCTGTGGATACGGGAGGTGCAGCAGGTGCTGAGGGTGCTGCAGAGGATGTGGCCGCGTCAGTAGAGGCAGTAAGAGAAGGTGGTATGTGGCCTAAAGTTTCGAACCGCTTGCCATGTGGAATAATCTTTTTGTAGTCGGCAGCTGGTGGCTTCTCATCCTCATGCTCCCAAGGCATCTCAGCTCGGCGGACCGTCTGGGTAATCAGATAGGAAAATGGTAGAGTGCCTCGAACATGAACCCTAGCCATGTACTTCCTAATGAACCGTGGAAGGTACAAGTCATTGCCTTCCATAACACACCAGATGAGAATGATCATAGCAGCCGGCACCTCTGACTCGTGAGTGCTCGATATAACATAGTTACTCAGTATTTGTTGCCATAGCCTCATCATTAAGATAGATAATCTTGATGCCCTTTAGAGTTACCGTCGACTTACCCATAGCCCAGGGAACAGCAGGATCAATGGCTATGGTGTGCCTCACAGCATCCCCGTTAAAGCTCAAAAACCTAAGGGACTCCTCAGCCTTCTGATAACCATCTGGCTCGTTTGATTTAGGCTAAAAATGGAGGATATATTCTATGGCCTCCTCAGTAACCAAGATCTGATTTCCTGTTAGCTGTACTGCATCCAGGATCGTCTTGTAATAGTTGCAGTAGAATTCACGGACCCAGGACGCGTTCACCTCTGTCAGATTCCTCTCTAGAAAGAACCAACCTCTCTGTTTGATTTGCTCTGCAGTGTACTTCTGCAATTTAGTTGGGATTCTGAGAGTCTTTTCCAAATAGAGGTTCCTCTTTTCCGCAAAGACCGGAAATTTTAGTTCACAGTAGAGGTTTGCAAATTTAACTGGGTCAGAAGCAGACACTAGTTGATCCTCTTTTTCTTGTGGAGTGAAGTTCTTCTCGTGCCAAGATTCATCCCCTAGAATATCTGACAGAGCGACAGATGACTATCCTCTTTTCCTTTTACCCGTGCTGGCCTTAGCCTTGCCTTTTCCTTTCGGATCAGACATCCTAAAAAAATAGAAATCCCAGGATACAGATTAACCATTAAAGCAGAGGAAGGAAAAATAGGTAAGAAGCAAGCAGACAGGAAGCCAGAAACAAAAGGAGATGGGGGCACACTCATGATTTGACATAAAGAAACGAATTCTTGGAATGCAAGAAAAAGAATGCAGACAACAATCAGAACAAAAACCCTATAATCTCTGAAATCACTTAACACACATATCACGGCATCGAATGGTAATAAGAGAGGATTAAACATAGCAAATTTAAGACCAAAGAAACATGTTTTCAATCATAGCACAAAATCAGGAAGGAAAATGTAAAACTATGCAATTTATATGAATAAGTGAGTAAAGAATTGATATAAACCACTCAATTGAGCACAAGATAAACCATAAAATAGTGGTTTATCATGTCGCTTGTTGCGACGCTCAGACTGCTCAATACGCCGCTGAGTACGGTGCTCCATCTGATTGATGCACTCACAGAGGCGGTGCATTAGATGGTAGACGGGCTGGGAAGCGGAAGATAGTGCTGTGGATACGGGAGGTGCAGCAGGTGCTGAGGGTGCTGCAGAGGATGTGGCCGCGTCAGTAGAGGCAGTAAGAGAAGGTGGTATGTGGCCTAAAGTTTCGAACCGCTTGCCATGTGGAATAATCTTTTTGTAGTCGGCAGCTGGTGGCTTCTCATCCTCATGCTCCCAAGGCATCTCAGCTCGGCGGACCGTCTGGGTAATCAGATAGGAAAATGGTAGAGTGCCTCGAACATGAACCCTAGCCATGTACTTCCTAATGAACCGTGGAAGGTACAAGTCATTGCCTTCCATAACACACCAGATGAGAATGATCATAGCAGCCGGCACCTCTGACTCGTGAGTGCTCGATATAACATAGTTACTCAGTATTTGTTGCCATAGCCTCATCATTAAGATAGATAATCTTGATGCCCTTTAGAGTTACCGTCGACTTACCCATAGCCCAGGGAACAGCAGGATCAATGGCTATGGTGTGCCTCACAGCATCCCAATCAAAGCTCATAAACCTAAGGGACTCCTCAGCCTTTTGATAACCATCTGGCTTGTCTGATTTAGGCTGGAAATGGAGGATATCCTCTATGGCCTCCTCAGTAACCAATATCTGTTTTCCTCTTAGTTGTACTGCATCCAGGGTCGTGTTGTAATAGTTGCAGTAGAATTCACGGACCCAGGACGCGTTCACCTCTGTCAGATTCCTCTCTAGAAAGAACCAACCTCTCTGTTTGATTTGCTCTGCAGTGTACTTCTGCAATTTAGTTGGGATTCTGAGAGTCTTTTCCAAATAGAGGTTCCTCTTTTCCGCAAAGACCGGAAATTTTAGTTCACAGTAGAGGTTTGCAAATTTAACTGGGTCAGAAGCAGACACTAGTTGATCCTCTTTTTCTTGTGGAGTGAAGTTCTTCTCGTGCCAAGATTCATCCCCTAGAATATCTGACAGAGCGACAGATGACTATCCTCTTTTCCTTTTACCCGTGCTGGCCTTAGCCTTGCCTTTTCCTTTCGGATCAGACATCCTAAAAAAATAGAAATCCCAGGATACAGATTAACCATTAAAGCAGAGGAAGGAAAAATAGGTAAGAAGCAAGCAGACAGGAAGCCAGAAACAAAAGGAGATGGGGGCACACTCATGATTTGACATAAAGAAACGAATTCTTGGAATGCAAGAAAAAGAATGCAGACAACAATCAGAACAAAAATCAAGAATTCCTGCAATAATAGTGAGAAGCTTGTTTGCTAAGCAACAACAGGTAGCATGCCTTAAAAAGAACCTAAAAGGGTTAATAGAGTTAGTTTAAACTTAAAAGAAAAGTTAGAAAGTCAATTAAGTTAATGAGTTAGAAAAGTGTGAAGAAGTTAGTGGCATGGAAATGTTGTTCTTAATCAAAAGAAGTGGAAAAGGGTTTAGAACAAGCAAGCTCACAGTCAGCATACAATGCAAGTTATTGATGATAAAACATGTAAATGAGAGAAACATGAAAAGGATCAAAATCATCCATAATGGATTGTAATAGAAAGAGAACAAAAAAGGAATGGGAATGCTAACCCACCACCTCATGAATTGCCTTTGGGTTAAACCATATAAAGCACAATGCAAAAGGACCAAAGTCAATTCAAGAGTGGAAGTTAAGGAAAATAGTTTTTAGAAAAATTAGGCAGCATGCCGGCAGTAAAAGGAATATTTCCGAAAAAAACGAACAGCAGAATCAACAAGCCATATGAATTTTGTAAGTGTCAGGCAGCATGAAGAACAAGAAAGCAAACGAATCAGGCAGCATAAAGCAAAGCAAAGCAGTTGGCTAGTCCTAGACTCAATCAAGCAGTTTGGATTTCCTAAGAATTCATTAAACATTAAAAACACAAAAACTATATGTAAATTCATAAGAATCTAGCAATTGAGTCAATCAAAACAGCAATAGGCAGTTATATGCAATCAGCATTGCCTCATCAAATTCAGCACGCAAGCAATAATAAGGGATATGGATGCAAGGAATGGAGCTCACTGAATCAACAATGAAGAGCAAATTGCAACAAGAATGCAACAGCAATAACAACTCATATTTGAATTCCATTAAAATCATACATCAAGAATCCAATATCAAGGAACCAAATTGACTCAGATGGGAGCTCAGTAAATTCAGATAATATTCAGCAGCAACAAGAAACCAGTTTAGCACAAAAGCAAACAATGAAATATGAACATAGCATCAGTAACAATTCAGCACAGGGCAGAACATTAGCACAAACA
Source organism: Arachis ipaensis (assembly GCF_000816755.2). Lineage (NCBI taxonomy): Eukaryota > Viridiplantae > Streptophyta > Magnoliopsida > Fabales > Fabaceae > Arachis > Arachis ipaensis. The sequence continues at coordinate 81,409,432 of NC_029788.2, read as the reverse complement.
GAGATGAATTAACCATTTCAGTCAGCAAGAACGGAGCAGTTATCAGGCCTAAATCCACTAACCACATCCTACCTACCTAACCACCTAAAATCCACTAAAAATATGCATCTCTAACTATCCTAAATTGAATAGAATTTAAATTACGCTAACTGACTTAATTGAACGAAAAGGAATGCAGAGGAAGACATAGGAAACCTGGAAGGGGTTTAGGAAGCAGAGGCGAAGATGGAAACTGGAAGGGGAAAAAAGGGAGGGGTGGTGCGAAGTGCTGCCGGCATCGAGGTGGTGGCTCACGGTTGCGCAGTGGTATCCGCGGCAGTGCGTGGTGAGGCGCGGGAGGGTGAGAGGGAGAATAGGGAGAAGAAGAGAAGAAGAAGGGAGGGACGGTTGGCGGCAGCGGTGGCAGCGGTTGGGTTCACCAGACGGAGCAGTGGTGGGATGTGGGTGGTGGTGAGGGTGCCAATGGAGGGTGGAGGGAAGAGAAGGAGACATTGGAGAAGAGAGGAGAAAAGGCACGCGAGGGAGGCTAGGGTTCTCGCGTCAGGGGGTTATTAAAATTTAAATCCACGCGTACGTGTGGATCATGCTTGGGCATAGACGAGAGAAAAAGGACAAATGATTGGCAAAGGCAGAGTACACACGTGGTTGGGAAGGAGGCCATAGGTGAATGCGTGGTCGGCGAGAATAGACGTAAAGGTGTGGTGGCTAATAGGTGTGGCGGGCTGATGAAGATGCCGAGAGTGTGGTGGAGCAGGATGAACACGGGTCAAATGTCGGTTCAGAATTTTCTCAAAAAGAATTATTTCGTTAATAGTATAGTTCCAAACCAACAGATGACCTATGTCAAAGTTTAAAAGATTGTCACAATTCAAATTAATAAAAACTGGGAGTTTTAAGCCCCGGATCATCTCTCGAAGGAATTGCAGTGAGGTGTGCACATCATTGGTTATGAGAAAAGTGTTTTGAATGCAAAAGATAAGAAATTAAATGATAAAAAAATAAAAACAAATAAAGAAATTCAAGTGCTAAAAAGGCATCTTGGCAAGGATTGAGAGTTAAAGTTTCTCATCCAAGTCATTGACCACAAACATGATAATTAAGAAAAGTTAATCCCACTTCGTCATCTCCAAACATTGGGAGAAAGTCAAATAGGCATAATTGATCTTAATCCACAAATTCTAGCCAACTTACTAATTAGACTTAGTGAAAGACTAGCGTCAGTGGAAATAAAACTAACTAAAAACCTTAAATTACCAATCAATGTTGGACATCAACGACTGAAGGTTACCTACGTCCTCAATTTCAAGCCAAAAATACAAAATTCTATTCTAAAACTAGAAAAGACATATGAGAAATAGAGCGAGGGAGAGAGCAAGAGAGAGAGCGTGGGTGGAAAACACAGGGAGGGGTAGATCTAGGGACCATAGCAGGGATTCTAGGATTTGGAACAGAGAAGAGTATAGGCAATTGGAACATGAGTCCTACACGGTTTTTGTGAGCAACCTTCCTGAAGATATATCAAAGAGAGAGTTATTTCATTTGTTCAACTGGACAGGATGCATCAATGATATATATTTGTCTCGAAAACAAAAAGTGAAAATATATACATTTTTGCTTTCATTCGATATACAACAAAAGGAGGGGCATTGAAAGTGGTGCATGAAATTGTGATCTCAGGCAACAGCGCCAGAAACTCTGTACGCACGTCTTAATAAATCGTTTTTCATTCACAACTTCGATACAACTAACCAGCAAGTGCACTGGGTCGTCCAAGTAATAAAACCTTACGTGAGTAAGGGTCGATCCCACGGAGATTGTTGGTATGAAGCAAGCTATGGTCACCTTGTAAATCTCAGTCAGGCGGATATAAAATAGTTATGGAGTTTTCGAACATAAATAATAAATAGATAGAAAATAAGGATAGAAATACTTATGTAATTCATTAGTTAGAATTTCAGATAAGCGTATAGAGATGCATTCGTTCCTCTGAACATCTGCTTTCCTACTGTCTTCATCCAATTAATCTTACTCCTTTCCATGGCTGGCTTTATGTAAGGACATCACTGTTGTCAATGGCTACTTTTAATCCTCTCTGGAAAATGGTCCGATGCACTGTCACTGCATGGCTAATCGTCTGGAGGCATCACCCTTGTCAATGGCTGCATCCTATCCTCTTGTGAAAATGGTCCAAATGCTCTGTCACAGCATGGCTAATCATTTGAGGTTCTCGATCATACTGGAATAGGATTCACCCTCCTTTTGCGTCTGTCACTACGCCCAGCACTCGCGAGTTTGAAGTTTATCACAGTCATTCAATCCCAGAGTCCTACTCGGAATAACACAGACAAGGTTTAGACTTTCCAGACTCTCATGAATGCCGCCATCAATCTAGCTTATACCATGAAGATTCTGATTAAGAGATCCAAGAGATACTCATTCAATCTAAAGTAGAATGGAAGTGGTTGTCAGGCACGCGTTCATAGGGAATGATGATGATTGTCACGTTCATCACATTCAGGTTGAAGTGCGAATGAATATCTTAGAAGCGGAATAAGTTGATTTGAATAGAAAAAGTAGTAGTACTTTGCATTAATCTTTGAGGAACAGCAGAGCTCCACACCTTAATCTATGGAGTGCAGAAACTCTACCGTTAAAAATACATAAGTGAAAGGTCCAGGCATGGCCGAAAGGCCAGCCCCCATCATCTAAGAACCAGGCATCCAAAGATGTCTAATACAATAGTAAAAAGTCCTATTTATACTAAACTAGTTACTAGGGTTTACAGAAGTAAGTAATTGATGCATAAATCCACTTCC
>NC_029788.2:81402274-81406580 GCF_000816755.2 Arachis ipaensis | reverse complement strand
TTTCTGGCGTTCAACTCTGGCTTGTGACGTGTTTCTGGCGTTTAACTCCAGACAGCAGCGTAGAACTGGTGTTCAACGCCCTTTTACGTCGTCTAAACTCGGCCAAAGTATAGACTATTATATATTGCTGGAAAGTCCTGGATGTCTACTTTCCAACGCAATTAGAAGTGCGCTATTTTGAGTTCTGTAGCTCCAGAAAATCTACTAATGAGTATAGGGAGGTCAGAATCCAACAGCATCAGCAGTCCTTCTTCAACCTCTGAATCTGATTTTAGCTCAAGTCCCTCAATTTCAGCCAGAAAATACCTGAAATCACAGAAAAACACACAAACTCATAGTAAAATCCAGAAATGTGAATTTAACATAAAAACTAATGAAAACATCCCTAAAATTAACTAGATTATTCTAAAAACATACTAAAAACAGTGCCAAAAAGCGTATAAATTATCCGCTCATCACAACACCAAACTTAAATTGTTGCTTGTCCCCAAGCAATTGAAAATCAAATAGGATAAAAAGAATAGAATATACTATAAATTCCAAACTATCAATGAAACATAGCTCCAATTAAATGAGCGGGACTTGTAGCTTTTTGCCTCTTGAATAGTTTTGGCATCTCAATTTATTCATTGAGGTTCAGAATGATTGGCATCTATAGGAACTCAGAGTTCAGATAGTGTTATTGATTCTCCTAGTTCAGTATGTTGATTCTTGAACACAGCTACTTTATGAGTCTTGGCCGTGGCCCTAAGCACTTTGTTTCCAGTATTACCACCGGATACATAAATGCCACAGACACATAATTGGATGAACCTTTTCAGCTTGTGACTCAGCTTTGCTAAAGTCCCCAATTAGAGGTGTCCAGGGTTCTTAAGCACACTCTTTTTTTGCTTTGGACCTTGACTTTAACCGCTCACTCTCAAGTTTTCACTTGACACCTTCACGCCACAAGCACATGGTTAGGGACAGCTTGGTTTAGCCGCTTAGGCCAGGATTTTATTCCTTTAGGCCCTCCTATCCACTGATGCTCAAAGCCTTGGGATCCTTTTTATTACCCTTGCCTTTTGGTTTTAAGGGTTACTGGCTTTTTGCTCTTGCCTCTTGGTTTTAAGAGCTTTTGGCTTTTTCTGCTTGCTTTTTCTCTTTTTTTTTCTATTTATTTTTTTTGCCATTTTTTTTCTGCAAGCTTTGTTTTTTTGCTGCTTTTTCTTGCTTCAAGAATCATTTTTATGATTTTTCAGATTATCAAATAACATGTCTCCTTGTCATCATTCTTTCAAGAGCCAACATATTTAACATTCTTAAACAACAACCTCAAAAGATATATGCACTGTTCAAGCATTCATTCAGAAAACAAGAAGCATTGTCACCACATCAATATAATTAAACTAAGTTCAAGGATAAATTCAAAACTCATGTACTTCTTGTTCTTTTGAATTAAAACATTTTTCATTCAAGAGAGGTGATGGATTCATAGGACATTCATAACTTTAAGACAAAGTTACTAAATACTAATGATCATGTAATAAGACACAAACATGGATAAGCACTTAACATAAAGAAAACGAAAAACAGAGAATGAAAGAACAAGGAATGAGTCCACCTTAGTGATGGTGGCGTTTTCTCCTTGAGGAACCAATGATGTCCTTGAGCTCTCCTATGTCTCTTCCTTGTCTTTGTTGCTCCTCCCTCATTGCTTTTTGATCTTCTCTAATTTCATGAAGGATGATGGAGTGCTCTTGATGTTCCACCCTTAGTTGTCCCATGTTGGAACTTAATTCTCCTAGGGAGGTGTTGATTTGCTCCCAAAAATTCTGTGGAGAAAAGTGCATCCCTTGAAGTATCTCAGGGGTTTCTTGATGATGAGCTTCTTCATGTGCCTGTTGAGATCCATGAATGTGCTCTCTTGTTTGCTCCATCCTTTTCTTAGTGATGGGCTTGTGAGATGAATCTTTTCATCTCCCATGGCTCAGAGGTGGAAGCAATTGTCTTCCCTTTCCTCTTTCTTGAGGTTTCTCTGGCCTTAGGTGCCATTAATGGTTATGGAAAAACAAAAAAAAAGCTATGCTTTTACCACACCAAACTTAGAATATTGCTCGCCCTCGAGCAAAAGAAGAAAGAATAGAAGAAGAAGAAGAAGAAGAAGATATGGAGGAGATGGAGGGATGTGTGTATTCGGCCATATGGGTGGGATTGGGTGGGAAAGAGATGTTGAATTTTGAAGGTAGGTGGGTGTATGGGTGTGAGTGGTAAATGGAAAACAGAAGGGATGACCATGAATGGAGAGAGATTGAGGTGATTGGTGAAGAGTTTTGGGGAAGTGTTTATGAGATTGTGTGAAAGAGGGGTGAGAAGAAGTGAGTGGAGGTAGGTGGGGATCCTGTGGGGTCCATAGATCCTGAGGTGATTCTGTGGGGTCCACAGATCCTGAGGTGTTCAAGGATTTACAACCTTGCACCAAATTAGGCATGCAAAATGCCCTTGCACACAAATCTGGGCGTTCAGCGCCAGATTGGTGCTTGTTCTGGGCGTTGAACGCCCATTTGTTGCCCATTTCTGGCGTTGAATGCCAGAACCATGCTTGTTCTGGGTGTTCAGCGCCAGCTCTTCTCCAGGGTGCAATTCTGGTGTTCAAACGCCCAGATGCTGCCCATTTTGGGCGTTCAGCGCCAGAACCATGCTCTGTTCTGGCGTTGAACGCCAGCCAGATGCTTCTTACTGGCGTTTAAACGCGAGTAAGGTCTTCCTCCAGGGTGTGATTTTTCTTCTGCCGTTTTTTATTCCGTTTTCAATTTTTATATTTATTTTGTGACTCCACATGATCATGAACCTAATAAAACATGAAAGAACAAGAAAAATAAAATTAGATAAATAAAAATTGGGTTGCCTCCCAACAAGCGTTTCTTTAATGTCAATAGCTTGACAGTGGGCTCTCATGGAGCCTCACAGATGTTCAGAGCATTGTTGAGACTTCCCAACACCAAACTTAGAGTTTGGTTGTGGCCTCGCAACACCAAACTTAGAGTTTGACTGTGGGGGCTCTGGTTGACTCTGTTTTGAGAGAAGCTTACTGTGCCTCTTTTCCATGTTTACAGAAGGATGTCCTTGAGTTAAACTCAAGGGAGTCCTCATTCAATTGAAGGACTAGTTTACCTCTGTCAACATCAATCATAGCTCTTGCTGTGGCTAGGAAGGGTCTTCCAAGGATGATAGATTCATCCTCATCCTTCCCAGTATCTAGGACTATAAAATTAGCAGGGATGTAAAGGCCTCCAACCTTTACTAACACGTCCTCTACTTGTCCATAAGCCTGTTTTCTTGAATTGTCTGCCATCTCTAATGAGATTTTAGCAGCTTGCCATGTAAATTGGAATTAGGTGCAGTAAAGTCACCAAGCATCCTCCTTGCATTATTATTATTTTCGGCTGCCATCTCCTCTTTTTGTTTGAAATTTTCTAAAAGGTGCTTACTGGATTGTTGTAATTTAGCTTCTCTTAGTTTCCTCTTCAGAGTCCTTTCAGGTTCTGGATCTGCTTCAACAAGAATGTTTTTGTCTTTGCTCCTGCTCATATGAAAAAGAAGGGAACAAAAAAATAATAATAGGGATCCTTTTTACCACAGTATAGAGGTCCCTGTGTGAGTAGAAGAAAAGAAGGAGATGAGAGAGAAGGAGAATTTTCGAAAATTATTTTTGAAAAAGAGTTAGTGATTTTCGAAAATTGTTTTTGAAAAAGGTTAGTAATTTTCGAAAATTAAAATCAAACATTAAAATAATTAGTTAATTAAAAAGAAATTTTGAAAAAGAGGGAGATATTTTTGAAAATTAGAGAGAGAAAGTTAGTTAGGTAGTTTTGAAAAAGATAAGAAACAAACAAAAAGTTAGTTAGTTAGTTGAAACAAATTTGAAAATCAATTTTGAAAAGATAAGATAAAGAGATATTTTTGAAAAGATATGATTGAAATTAGTTTTGAAAAAGATTTGATTTTTGAAATCACAATTAATGACTTGATTCACAAGAAATCACAAGATATGATTCTAGAACTCAAAGTTTGAATCTTTCTTAACAAGCAAGTAACAAACTTGAAATTTTTGAATCAAAGCATTAATTGATGATGTTATTTTCGAAAATTATGTGATAAAGATAAGAAAAATATTTTTGAAAAATATTTTTAAAATTTTCGAAAATAACTAAGAAAAATGAAAAAGATTTGATTTTTGAAAAAGATTTTGAAAAAGATAAGATTTTTAAATTGAAAATTTGATTTGACTCATAAAAACAACTAGATTTTAAAAATTTTTGAAAAA
>NC_029788.2:81393921-81402214 GCF_000816755.2 Arachis ipaensis | reverse complement strand
GAAAACATGCAAGACACCAAACTTAGAAATCTTTCATGTTTAGACTCTAATAAACGAAAGATGCACATGTAAAACAAGAAAAGACACAAAACAAGAAAACATCAAGATCAAACAAGAAGACTGACCAAGAACAACTTGAAGGTCATGAAGAACACTATGAATGCATGAATTTTCAAAAAATGCAAGATGAACATGCAATTGACACCAAACTTTCAACTTGACTCAAGACTCAAACAAGAAGTACAAAATATATATTTTTTTATTTTTATGATTTTATGAATTTTTTTGTATTTTCTTTTAATTTTTTCGAAAATCATTTTGAAAAAGAAAAATAAGGATTCCAAAATTTTTAATATGAATTCCAGGAATCTTATGCTCTTTAGTCTAAACCTCCAATCAAAGGGTCAGGCATGGCACCAGAAACTCTGTACGCACGTCTTAATAAATCGCTTTTCATTCACAACTTCGATACAACTAACCAGCAAGTGCACTGGGTCGTCCAAGTAATAAAACCTTACGTGAGTAAGGGTCGATCCCACGGAGATTATTGGTATGAAGCAAGCTATGGTCACCTTATAAATCTCAATCAGGCGGATATAAAATAGTTATGGAGTTTTCGAACATAAATAATAAATAGATAGAAAATAAGGATAGAAATACTTATGTAATTCATTAGTTAGAATTTCAGGTAAGCGTATAGAGATGCATTCGTTCCTCTGAACCTCTGCTTTCCTGCTGTCTTCATCCAATTAATCTTACTCCTTTCCATGGCTGGCTTTATGTAAGGACATCACCGTTGTCAATGGCTACTTTTAATCCTCTCTGGAAAATGGTCCGATGCGCTGTCACTGCATGGCTAATCGTCTGGAGGCATCACCCTTGTCAATGGCTGCATCCTATCCTCTTGTGAAAATGGTCCAAATGCTCTGTCACAGCACGGCTAATCATCTGAGGTTCTCGATCATACTGGAATAGGATTCACCCTCCTTTTGCGTCTGTCACTACGCCCAGCACTCGCGAGTTTGAATTTCGTCACAGTCATTCAATCTCAGAGTCCTACTCGGAATACCACAGACAAGGTTTAGACTTTCCGGACTCTCATGAATGCCGCCATCAATCTAGCTTATACCACGAAGATTCTGATTAAGAGATCCAAGAGATACTCATTCAATCTAAAGTAGAACGGAAGTGGTTGTCAGGCACGCGTTCATGGGGGAATGATAATGATTGTCACGTTCATCACATTCAGGTTGAAGTGCGAATGAATATCTTAGAAGCGGAATAAGTTGAATTGCAGTCCTTCTTCAACCTCTGAATCTAATTTTTGCTCAAGTCCCTCAATTTCAGCCAGAAAATACCTGAAATCACAGAAAAACACACAAACTCATAGTAAAGTCCAGAAATGTGAATTTAACATAAAAACTAATGAAAACATCCCTAAAAGTAACTAGATTATACTAAAAATATACTAAAAACAGTGCCAAAAAGCGTATAAATTATCCGCTCATCAGAAAGCTATCGCAGAAATGAATCAACTGAGACTGAGAGGGAAGGTCGTCTTTATGGGAGAGGCTAGATATAGAAGAACATTGGAAAAGGCACACATAACTCTGGGATGAAGAGGAGATGGCACACGACACCACACCACTCAGGAGCCACATAGAAAGGTAGTGCCGAATAATGCTGCGTCGGATGAACGTGCTCCACGAGCGGAACGGGGCGAAAAGGACCTGCGTGACAATGGTTGGACGAAGAAGGTGGAAGTTGAGATAGCAAAGGAAAACTTGGAATGGCTACAGCGAAGTCTTGTAGGGGGCACGACAAAGCCTATTAATTTTGGATCTCTGAAGGAGGTGGTCGCAAAGAACTTACCTAATGTCGTACAGGTAAGGAAAATGGGAGCATACAAAGCTCTGCTGACCTTTGATAGTGCTCTGCACGCTGAAAAAATATGTACCTTGAACATGAATTGCCTCTTACATTTGTTCCACAGTGTATGGAGGTGGGAGGAATCGGAACACAGTGAAACTCGTAGGGTGTGGCTTGAATGATTTAGGGTTCCGTTACACACATGGTCCGTCGATACATTCAACACGATAGGAGGCCAGTAGGGGGAAGTAGTTGGGTATGCTCGAGAGACAAAATTGTGCAATTCCTTCACTGTAGGTCGCGTACAGATTGATACATGCATAATGGACGTCATTAAGGAATGGATCCATATAACAGTTGGTTTTGGGGGCTTTGACGTATTGGTAAAAGAAGTTGGTCATGAGGAGTGTAACTTGTAGTGCACAAGAAGCCCGGGTTATGAAGCAATAATACCCGGTGAAAAAATAAACTCTGGTAACACAAATCCAAATTCAAGAGTGGGTATGGAGCTGGGACATCAAGCAGGACCGTCGCATGAGGGGCTCAGGATGAAGACATGCTAATACAGGTAACACGGGAAGAGGAAGGAGACAAGGGTAGAATGGTAATTCCATCTGTAATTTTGAATGAATGGTCTAATTGCAGTAATGATAAAAAACGCTTGAATCTCGAAACAGATCAATCAGTTACAGGCGAGAATAAAGGTATGGCTGATTTTGGGGGAAGGACAGTTATGAGTGATGTGGCTGATTCAGAGAGGACATTAACTTATGATTATAACGGGCTGAAAGGGGGTCCAATAAGGGGAAACAAAAAGCTAATTCACAAAGCTTAGTGTGGGCCTGCTGGAACAAAAACATAGAGCAGGAGAAACCTTTCCTACTGGGCCCAACCTCAAGTAAAGTTGGCAAAGAGGACGCTAGGCCTGTGCTTGAGGAACTGGGTCGGGTAATGCGCTGTGCGCTGAACAGAACAGACCGACATGTGGGTAGCCATCACAACAGCGTTGGTCTTCTTGAGGTTGATGGCGGTGCGCTCGTTGGGGCTGACCAAGGGGGAAGTCGGCGGACTGTGGATGGACAGAGCAAACTACGCAGCCGTGAGATTGCATGCACAAGGACTGTCGACAGCACGCAGGTAGGGATTGCTAGGAATAGCTCGGACTCGGTGATTGATGGCAGAGATGTGGGGACTGGTGAGCCTGGCGTCTTGAACGACGCAGTTGCAAGGGAACAAAAGAAGTGTGATGTGTGTAGCTCCTAAGTGGGGAATGTGGGTCCATGCTTTGGTGAAGTAACCAGTAACTGACCTGGTACGAATGTAGGTGGAGGTCCGGTTCAAAGTGGTATGAGGAAAAGTTCCAACCATGATGATGGGAGCCTTGGAGGAATTGAACTTGGGTATGAGGAAGGTGAGATTGCTACGGAGGACACTGACAAGCAGGGCCAGACGCTGGATGAGCAGATGCTGGAAAACCGGAGAAGATGACATTATGGCAATACTTCATGCGCAGAACGAAGAAATAGAACGCAAAAGAAAACTGGCGAAGCAGAAGGAAAAACTGAGACTGTGCAGACCCAAACATAAAATAGGTGTGTCAAAAGAATTTTAAATAATTTTTAGCTCTTGGAATATTAGGGAGTTAAGGGGTGATGGTAAGATAAGAATGGTGAAAGAATTAAAAAAATGACATAGATTAAACATGCTGGGGTTGATTGAGACTAAAAAGCAAGTAGTGACCAGATTTGATGTTGCGAGAATTTGGGGGCAAGAGGGTGCAGGGTGGGATTTTGTAGGCTCTGATGGTGCAGCGGGTGGACTCTTGTTAATATGGGATGAATCTGTATTTAAAATGAATAATTGTTATAAAGGGGAGAGATGGTTGTGTGTTAAAGGGGTCCTGGTAAAGAGTAATTTCAATTGTGCTATTTTCTTGGTCTATGGTGCACATAATAGGGATGCGAAGATTTAGGTGTGGGAAGAGCTGAGTTACATGACTAGGTTATGTCAGGTCCCTAGTTGCTACATGGGAGACTTTAATGAAATAGTGCATGTGGATGAAAGGCAAGGTACTGATTATCTACCTAGGTCGGCGGAAGAATTCAAGAGTTGGATACAGAATATGGATCTAGTGGATCTGCCGCTCATAGATCGCAAGTTCACATGGTTTCGAGGACGTTCTTGCAGTCGTATAGATAGAGCTTTGGTTAGCATGGAGTGGTTAGAAGAGTTTCCTGAGACTAGGATACGTGGTGGACCAAGGGGTTTGTCAGATCACTGTCCTGTAATCTTAGAGTACATGAAGCAGAGGGGGGGTCCAAGGCCATTCCGGAGTCTAGATTCATGGTTTACGAATGAAGGCTTTCTCAGCTTGGTGAAGGAAGAGTGGAGAGGTTTGGGGGAGATACAGTTCACAGACAAGTTGAAGGCTCTGACGATTCCGTTAGGGAATTGGCATAAGGCTATATTTGGGGATATGGACAAGAAGATTATGAAGTTTGAGGAAGAAATTAAGAAGATTGATGACCTGGTAAGCAATGGGGTGTATGATGGAACGATGGAGTCTAGAAGGAAGGCCCTGGTTACCTACTGTGAGAGGTGGTATGTCAGAAAAGAAATCCATTGGAAACAGATGTCTCGGCCTCGACAAGCAAAGGAGATGGACAAAAATACAAGATACTTTCACAACATAGCTTTAGCAAGAAGGAGGAATAATAGGATTGACACACTTTTAATCAACGGCAGGCTGGTCAGGAATCAAGCTAGAATAAAAATTGCTATCAAGGAATACTATAATGATTTATATCATCAGGATAATTCTCCTATGATGGCCTTCAGAGATGGTCTGTTAAGTAGGATAGAGCAGGAAGACTCTGTAAATTTAGAGGCGCTGCCGACAGCTGAGGAGATCAGAGAAGCCATGTGGGATTGTGAGTCTTGTAAGGCACCAGGTTACGACGGGTGATAACGAGAATTATTGCCGGTTTAGAATCAAGAATCAATTCGTTAGTAGCATAGTCCAATCCAATAATAAATTCTCAAGATCAAATAATAAAGTCACAATATAAAATAACCGAGAGTATTTAGCTCCCGGGTCGTCTTCCCTAGGAGTTACAATGAAATGTATAATTATTGGCTATGAGAGAGAGCATGAGAGCATGGGGATTGGGAATGAAAGCAAGAGTAAGCAAGAAATGTAAATAGCAAGAAAGTAAATAAGCATGCAAGGAATGTAAATGGCAACTCTTGGCAAGGAGTGGGTAATCTATGTTTCCTATCCTAGTTGTGGACCACAAACATAGCAATTGTATGGAAGCAATACAAACTAGTCAATCCTCCTTGAGAATTGGTCAAAAGGTATAATTGATCTTAATCCATAAGTCCTAGTCAACTCACTAATTGCTTAGTGAAAGACTAGCGTCAACGGAAACCAAATGAATTAACTATTCTCACACAATGCGGAATGGACATCCACAACTCAATTCCACCCAAACATCCAATTTCTCAACCAAGAGTGTGAAAATTAAACATGCAAGAAATTAAACATCAAGGCAAATAAAAGTCAATGCAATAAAAGTCAAAGCAATTAAATGCAAGTAAAGGAAACTTAAAATGCAAGCAACCTCTTGGCAAGTAATTGAAGGCTAAGGCTAACTATCCTAGTCATTGACCACAAACCTATGATGATTATGAAGAGTTAATCCTACTTAGTCAACCTTACATCGAAGATAAGTCAAATAGGCATAGTTAATTCTAATCCCTAAGTCCTATGTCAACACTAAGGGGTCATATAGAGTCAAGGGAGACCAAATCAACTAACTACTCTAATATATCAAACAAGAATGGACATCAATGACTCAAGGATCACTAAAGTCAACAATTTCAAGCCAAGAGTGTAGAAAAACTAAGTAGAAACTAAGCCAAGCATTTTATCAAACACTTGGTGTGCATGAGAATAAAATAATATTAAATTATAATAAAATAAATTCTAAAACTACCAAAACAAGAAAGTGACAATGACAATTAAAGAAAGCAATAAATGGCATGGAAACATAAATTTGCATTAATTGGAATTAAAATAACAAAAGTGTTCATAACATGAAAAATGTCATAAAAGAGAAAATAACAAAAGAGATGAAGAAGATAAAGACAAGAAAGCATAAAAACATAAATGAAACTACATTAAAGCAAGAATTAAAGTGCTGAAATTAAAAGGAAACTAAGAGAAAACATAATAAAAATTAAACCTAATTGCCCCCTTCATTCCTCTTCACTTTGGCCTTAAATGGCTTCAGAAAATGAGTTTGATTGGGTTTTGGAGACCCAGAATTCACCCCCAGTGATTTGCATTAATGAGCTCACGTGCAGGGACCTGTGCGGACGCGCAAGTACCTATGCGTATGCACGGGTAGACTTATGTCCACTATATCAAATTGCATATCATTTTGAAGCCCCGGACGTTAGCTTTCCAATGCCGCTAAAACCGCCTCATTTGGACCTCTATAGCTTAAGTTATGACCAATTTAGTACAGAGAGGTCAGGGCTGGCAGCTTTCCAAATCCTTCATTTCTTGAATTCTTCCTTTTTGCATGCTCTTTTCCTTACTTCTTCAACCCATACTTGCCTTGGAAACCTGAAAATCACTTAACAAATATATCAAGGTACCAAATGGGATTAAAGTGAATAAAATTGACTAAATTAAGCACAAAAGAGCATGTTTTCACATTTAGGCACAATCTAGGGAGAAGACACAAAATCATGCTATTTTAGTGTATAAGTGTGAGTTTATGTGATGGAATCCACTCAAATCAAATCAAAATATATCGTCAAATATAGATTCATCAAAGGGTACAACATGAATTTTATTAAGAGGTGTTGGGGTGAGATTGGGTTAGAATTCATGGCTGCAGTGATGGGGTTCTTTCAGTCGTCAAGGTTGCCGACAGACTGTAACATCAGTTGGGTGGTGTTGGCACCTAAGTTCATTGGGGCAAAAGAGATTAAATATCTGCATCCTATTAGCATGGTTGGGTGCGTTTACAAGGTTATCTCTAAGGTTTTGGTTAGGAGGATGAGATCAGTAATGGCAGCATTAGTGGGGGAAACTCAGAGTGCATTTATAAAGGGCCAAAAAATACATGATGGAGCACTTATCGCATGTGAAACGGTAAACTGGATTAAACTGAGAAAAAAGGAGGCAGCAATAATCAAGCTAGATTTCCAAAAAGCATATGATAGATTCAAGTGGAGCTTTGTGGACATTGTCTTGCAAAAAATGGGGTTTGGTCAAAGATGGAGATCGTGGGTTATGGAGTGTGTGACCACTGCATCTATGTTGGTTCTGATAAATGGGTCGCCATCCAAGCTGTTCAAGATGGAAAGAGGCCTGAGACAAGGTGACCCTCTCTCTCTGTTCTTATTTGTACTGGTTGTGGATGTTCTACATCAAATGGTGGGAGAGACAGTCAAGAATGGACAAATATCACCATTGTTGATTGGGAGAGATAATATACCGCTATCACATCTTCAGTTTGCTGATGACACAATTCTGTTCTACCCACCAGAAGAGGATACTATCAAGAATTACAAGCGGCTATTGAGATGCTTTGAGTTGATGTCAAGGCTCAATATTAATTTTGACAAGTCGAGCTTGATTCCGATAAATTGTGACGAACAGTGGATCCAGAATATGTGCCAGTTGTTGGGGTGTAAGAGTGAGTCTCTACCAGTCAAATACCTGGGTATTCCCTTGGATGCAAATCCGAGGTTGATAAAGACCTGGAAGCCTATAATAGACAAAGTGGAGGAGAAGCTCAGTTTGTAGAAAGCTAAAGTTCTGAATAAAGCTGGGAAGTTGGTGCTAATTAAATCAGTCTTAAATAGTTTGCCTGTGTATTATCTGAGTTTGTTCAAGATGCCAAGAGCGGTGGCTGAGAAATTGATTTCACTACAAAGAAGGTTCTTGTGGAGTAAGGATGATGGTAGTAATGGAATGGCATTAGTAAGATGGAAAGTGGTGCAGGCCCCTAAAAAACTAGGCGGGTTGGGAATTGGGGATGCTATGATCCATAACACAACTATGTTGTTTAAGTGGTGGTGGCGGTTCGCTAAGGAGGATTGACTGTTGTGGAAGAAGGTGGTTTGTTCCTGCTATAATTTGAATCCCAATGAGCTGATGTCAACTCAGATGCTACCTACAAGAGGAGGATCGTGGAAGGATATCTGCCTGCTACAAATAACGAATAACCATATAAGGGATAAGATGGTTACAGGCTTGACTATGGAGATTGGTGATGGGCGGCGTACGCGGTTTTAGGAGGATATATGGTTGCTTGGTGGGTCTCTAAAAGAGCGGTTTCCCAGGCTCTTCTCTGTTTTAAACTAATGTGGATCTGTTATAGGGGATTGTGGGTTTTGGGACGGG
>NC_029788.2:81387608-81393391 GCF_000816755.2 Arachis ipaensis | reverse complement strand
AAACTAATGTGGATCTGTTATAGGGGATTGTGGGTTTTGGGACGGGTTAGACTGAATTTGGAACTTTCAATGGAGGAGAGAGCTCTTTCAATGGGAGTTGGGGCTACTGGGTCAATTACATAAGGCATTGAGCCCTGTCAAACTAGTAAATAACAGGGAGGATAGGGTGGTGTGGAAATATGATAGATAAGGAGTTTGTTCAACTAACTCATTTGTTCAGGTTTTGCAGGAAGCGATACTTCTGGAGGAGGTGACAAGCTACAGCTTCACAAAGACCATCTGGAAAGGATTAGTTCCACCTAGAGTAGAGCTTTTTGCCTGGTTTGTCCTGATAGGTAGGGTGAATACAAAAGAACGGTTAAGCCGGTTAGGGATCATTAACCAGGAAGATAAAATCTGTGTACTAAGTAATAAAGATGTGGAACATGTGCACCACTTGTTTCTATGCTGTGAATTTGCTTAGCAGGTGTGAAATGCTTGGTTATCCATGATTGGCCAACAATGGTCTATTTCAGGTTCAATGAGAGAATATTTTCTGTGTTGGACAGAGGGGCCGAGGAGGAGGGAGGATAGAAAGCAACGTTTGAGATGCTTCTGTGCGATCTTTTGGAACATCTGGTTGGAAAGGAATAGAAAAATTTTTCAGAATACAAACAAAGGTGTTGAAGAAATCACTCACATGACTGTGTTGAGCCACAACGAGTGGAGAGGTGTGGACCCCTTTAGTTGTTGATGGCCATGCCAGAGATGACAAGGGGTTTCCCTTAATGTTTTGTGTTTCTATTATATTGGTTAATTTGCTTTCTATTTGACTGCTCCACTGTACTGTGTTGAGCTCTTTGTTTTAAAAAAAAAAAACTAGAAAAGACATTTTATCAAACACTTGAAAGGTATAAAATAAAAATATGATAAATTACAAAAATAGTAAAATCTATAACTACCAAAACAAGAAACCAATAATAATCAATCAAATAAGCAACAATAAACATGAAAAATCTCAAATTGCATTAAAGAAAAATGAAATTCAACAAGTGTTCATAAATTAAAATTAACAAAATAAAAAAACTAACAAGTAAAACTAAGCAAATTAAGATACTACAACATGAAAATGTAAATAAAACTAGACTAAGATAAGATCAAAACCTAAAACTAAGCTAAAAATCCTAAATTTTAGAGAGAAGTTGGAGCTTCTCTCTCTAAAATAATATCTAAAACATGATACTAAACTACATTATACTATTTTCTACACTACTTGGTTGATCACCTTTGAGTTTTGCCTTTAAATGCTTCAGAAATGAGTTGGATTAGGCCGAAATTGGACCTGAAATCGTGATCCACGTATTCACTTAAGTGAATCATGTGCTGCTACTCATGCTGTACGCATCTGCCATGCTTACACACAAATTCAAGGAGATGCGCACACATGAGGCATGCGTACGCACAACCATGAAAATGTCCGATCTTCATTTCTTCGTGATTGCTTTACTTTTACATGCTTTTTCTTCATTTTTCAAGCCATCATTGCTTTCTAAACCTTAAATCACTCAAACAAATACATCAAGGTATCGAATGGGATAACAGTGAATTAAATTTAGCAATTTTAAAGCATAAAAAGTATATTTTCACACTTAAGCATAATTAAGAGAAATTCACAAAAATATCATAATTTCAATGAATAAATGTAAAATTAGTTGATAAAATCTACTCATTTTAACCCAAAATTAATCATAAAATATGAATTTATCAAACTCCCTACACTTAAACAATAGCATGTCCTCATGCCAAACATTAAGAAAGACAACATCAAGGGATATTCAACATTTATTAAAAGTAAACTATGTATACATGTTCTATCTATTTCTATATATCTATCTACTTGTATCTATTAGTATCTACTTGGTCAAAATAAATCAATTTCCAAAAAAAATGAATATGCATAGAAGGCTAAAACAATATAGCAATCAATGTAGTCCCATGAATCAATGAGTTCCAAAGGATATAATAACTTGCAAGATAAAAGATAATAAAAGGTGGAGACATAGAATTGAGCAATCGAACCCCCTCACTGGATATGTATATTCTCTAATTGCTCAAGTGTATAGAATTGATTCACTCAATTCTCTTCTAATCTTGCTTTCCAAGACTTATTTTTTATCTAATAATTAACAATTATTCAATGTATGCATACAAGTATCATGAAGACTTTTCCAAGGGTTGTAATAGGGTTAAGGTAAAGGTAAGAATGTATATGGTCAAGTGGACTAGGATTTGAATCTTCGATTAACTTAAACTCCCACTTAACCTATAACAACATATTCAACTCTAATGCAAAATCTAACTACCCATTATTCACTTTTTCACATACTCATGCATTCTCTTCAATTCATATCACATATGCATTTATTATTATTGAACTTTTCTTTGGGGTATTTGTCTCCTTTTTATTTTTTTCTTTCTTTTTTTTTCAATAACATAATATATACACGAAGATTGATGTATATGGTTTACATTCAATGTATGAATATATACCCAATTTCCAATTTTTCAATAGAAATGCAAAATACCTATTTTTCTTCTACTAATATTTTCCAAATTTCTCCACACTTAGATGATGCACACTCTTACTAGACTAAGCTAATTAAAGATATAAATTAAGGATATTTATTATTTTTCACTTAAGGATATGATATATTAAAAGTAAGAACAAAATGGGGTTAAATAAGCTTAAAATTGGCTAACAATAAAAGAGAAAAGGGTAAGGTCATTTGGGTAAGTGAGCTAAATTGAAATCAATGCCTCAATTATGTAAATGCATTCATACACCAAATATTAGATATAAAGAATTAAACAAGTCAAAGATTACAATTATAGAGAAAGAATAACACACAAGAATGAAAATAGTGGTTAATATGATACAACCACACATAAAAAGCTCAAATCTCACAAAATTGTATGTTCTAGCTCTAATCTATATTCCACAATATTTTTTAAACAAGTTCAAGAAAAAAAAATCTAACTCAAATCAATGGAATGCCCAATAAAAAAATGGTCTTGAAACTTAATTATTTTGTTAAGCTTATTACATGTATAAGTATAATGTGATTAGATGAGAAATCAAAATTCTTAGGTTCTTTTCCTATTCTCTATCAATCCAAATCACATTATCCAATTACAACTAAAAGTTAAAAATATATACAAATCAAAATATGCCAAAACTAGAATAAGTATCTAAAATATATAAAAACCACAAAAAAGTGCAATAAACTAAAAAAATACTCAAAATTGCAAAACTACTAAAAAATATCTAGAAAGCATAATAAAAATCAAAATGGAAGTGTTTGGAAGGAAAAATTATCATTGATACAGGATTTTGCAATCACGCATAACTATTGGCAAGTGCACCGGGTCGTACCAAGTAATAAGCTCACGGTGAGTGAGTGTCGATCCCACGAGAATTAATGGATTAAGCAAACAATGGTTGATTGATTATCCTAGTTAGACGGTTCAATTTCGAATGATGAGCAAAGATATAAATGAAATTTAAATGACCTAAAATAAATGAAAGCAATAAAATAACAAGAAAGTAAATGACATGAATGTAAATAACTTGGAATTTAAATTGCTGGAATGTAAAATGCAATAATGTAAATACTGAAAATGTAAATTGCAAGAATTAAGAATGGGAAGAACATTGGGATAAAGAGATATTGTATTCTCAGGATCAATAATTCTCATCTCCACTTCAAGCATGCAATCATTGATCTCTTGGCAAATTATAAGTGATTAAATTCCAATGTCTTGGTAATTCAATCTCTCCTAACTTGATCAATTGCCAATGTCTTGATCTAATTGCTCATGAGAAGATAAAGATTGGTATCTGATTTAGAGCCACACAATTTTATGAATCAAGTTATGGGTTGATTACATGTCACACATCAATCCTAAACCCAAATTCACCAAATTGGGAGAAAGATCTTCAAGCTCAATTCTATGATCCCTCTCTCAAGTTCTCATAGAATTCAAGTGAGATTCAAACTACCTCTCAATAGATTTGAACCCTTAGAATGAAGAACAAATATTCTTTCTAAAGAAGTAAATGAAAGAAAAATTGAAGATAAAGAATTAAACAAAATAAACCATTGAATTACAACAGAGCTCTTCTTGATGTTCTAGACTTCAACCAAGTTGTTATTTTTGTAAAAAGTGTTAGCAGAGCTGCAGAGTTGGACAAGTTGCTTGAGTGCAACTTCCCATCAATATGTACAGTTGCAAAATGCTATATTAGAACAGAATTTTGCCTTGAATGTAGTACTTTTTACTTACTAAGGGCACTAGCTAATGCAAATTTTTATAAGCTTCTTTATTCTTTGTTCATTACTAATAGTGCATAAATTAGACAATTTTCTAATCTAACATGTGTTTTAAGAAAAAAAATTGCTAAAAAATTCATTTTAATATTTAAATTACAAAATTAATGATAAGAACATATGTATATAAAGTTAGATGGATCTTATCCATTTAGTTCTTTGGGTTTATAATATCTCATATCTCAAGTATTGTAATTATTCTTCTATCGTAATGTATATATTCTAATATAAAAGAATTCATAGAACTAATGAATTTCATTTGAAAAAATGTCTCTGTATTGACACTGCTTGTTAAGGAAGGACCGAGACACGTCTTTCTCTATGGCCTTTTCTTAGCAGAAATAGCAGGGCTACCAAGTTCAGTTATTTGGACAACCAGAATGATCATCTTTGTGATTACAAAAAATATAAATATAATCACATATTTTGTAGAATTTTTATTCAAAGGGATTTTGAATAGTTAGTATATTTTTGTGCAGTTTTATATAGACATGTTTGTATAAGTAAATAGTCAAATACATTAGGAAGTTTGTTTATTTGAAGAGCATAGAGTAATTGCAAAATCAATTAAAATTGTGTATTGACTTGCTTCTATATTTATTGCTATGGCTGTCATTTGTCTCAAGTATTTTCTACCTTTTAATATCACTTGGATTAACAGATAATATTATCTTATTTGAATGTTATATTTATTTTGCCTATGTGATTTTGGTGTGATAATTTTATTTCCTATAACTATCAGTTAGTCATTCTTATCGAAAAAGACAAGCAAAGAAAAGCCCCTTACTTATATTCTCTAGATGATTCATACTATGGGTGTATGTGTGCTGCAAAAGTTGATTTTAGATGTCACATGCTTTTAACAAATGTACTTTTAAGATGTCATATATATTGCCACATTATTTTTCTAGTTTATACAAGTTAATTTATTTGAACCTTATATATATTTAATTGGTGAGACCGTTCAACTTTTTAGCAACTATTGTTTCAGACATTGCTAAAAATATTGAATATGCATTCTTATATTTTAAATTTTAACTACATTAAACTATTATTTTTAAATAAAAACTTGGGACATTTTTTTTTATGAATAAAGAGATAACACGGTCTTATTTGAATGATATTACATGTACTTTAATAAAGAAGTCCAAGATCTAATAATGGTGCATCTTAATGCTTATTTTGTAATAGTTTAAATACATTTAATTCAAGATATTTATTTTTCAACACTATATATTACTTGATTTCATATTTATATTTCTATGGATACTACCTATAGGGGTGGCAAGTGGGGAAGCTTGTCCTGCTCTGTCAGAAGCCCGCCCCATCCCGCCTACTGAGGCGGTCCTAGAATTTCACCCCGCCCTACCTAACTGTAGACTGGCGGGTTGGCAGGTTAAGCCTGTCAAAATTCCT
>NC_029788.2:81382580-81387484 GCF_000816755.2 Arachis ipaensis | reverse complement strand
TAAAAAAATCTCTTCTGTTTTTTACTTTTAACTATTATCATTTCTAAAAGTATAAACAAATTATAATTTTTATATTCACAAACATTAAAATCTTTGTAATTATAAATATCTAATAAACATAATTATAAATCAAGTTTTTATCCAAAATATAATTATAAATATTGTCTCTAAAGCAAAATAAACATGATCCAAAACATAATTATAAATATTGTCTTCAAAGTAATATAAACATAATCTAAAACACTCAATTTTCATCTTCATACTCTTGTAAGTTGGGTTGGGAGAAGTTTGATTTTGGTAAAAAAATTACAAAAATACTCCATTAAAAAAAAAATAACCCTGACGGGGAAGCCTATCCCACCCCACCAAAGCCCGCAGTTTAAGCGGTACGAGTTAAGCGGGCTTTTGTTCTTTGGCGGTCTCAATTTTTCAGCCCGACTCACCTTTTTTGACGAGTTACGTGGGTCAGCCCGGTGGGTTTAGGCTCGTTTGCCATCTCTAACTACTTATAAGGATGTGGTTAACATTTTTAATTTTGTATGATATATTTTGTGCTAAGAAGCAACTTTTCTTTATGATAAAATGTGGCCATTGAAGCTAGCCACGAAAAAATGGAATAAAATAATTTGGGTTAGTCATAGAAATAGCGTAGCTAAATAACCCACCAACATTAGCCATGGAAAAAAATGTGACAAAAAATCCGTCTTGCCAATATTAGCCACATAAAAAAGTGTGGTAAAATTATACTTTTTATTTAGATTATTTTCATTTATCCACGCTTTGGAGTGTGGGTAATGATGTCAAAAACGTGGCTATTTAAATATCTCCATAGTTCACAAAACTATTGCTAACAGGCCAAAAACCGTGGTTAAATAAAAATGCATCGCCCTTGTTAACCACGGATCTCCATTTGTTGTTAATGTGTCATTGCCACGGTTTTTCCCGTGGCTAAAGGCCATTTTTTTGTAGTACAAGCCTTTCAAGATTTCAAAGCATTTTTGGGCTAACCACCCATATTCACCCAACTTATCGCGACAGAAGAGCTTGTCCTCCACTTGGCAGTAGCAAACCGAGCTATAGCTTCAACCTTGATCCGAGAAGATGAGAGAAGGCAGTAACCTATTTACTTTGTCAGCAAATTCTTACAAGGAATAGAGTTGAACTATCAAAACATAGAAAAGTTTGCGTATACTCTTATCCTCACCTCCCAAAGGCTCTGACCTTATTTCTAAGTTCATACAATAAAGGTCCATACTAATCAACCAATGAAGTACATTCTACAAAAAATGGATCTAGCACGAAGGATGCTACAATAGACTGTGAAACTGTCCAAGTTTGATTTGAAGTATGAAGCCCAGACAGCAATTAAGTACCAGTATCTCGCCGACTTTATAGCTGAATACACTGAAAGTTGGGAAAGTCCGACAACTTGGAGCCTATATATAGATGAGTCATCCAATAAAGCTGGCAGTGGAGTAGGCGTCATCCTGAAAAGTGAACAAGGAACTCAAATAGAACTGTCGTTAAGGTTCGAGTTCCCCGCTTCTAATAACCATGCGGAATATGAAGCCTTGCTTGTCGGCTTGAAGCTGGCTAAAGAGGTTGGGGCACAAAGCTTGATAGTGTTTAGTAATTTTCAAATAATAACTTCACAGATTAATGACACTTATCAAGCCAAAGATCCCAACATGAAAAAATAATTAGATCAATCTCGGGAACAACTAGCACAATTCTTGGAAGGAGAGGTCCGAAACATAACTCGGTAGACAAATGCCCGAGCAGATGCCCTCGCCAAGCTAGCCAGCACCAACCCAAGGGGCAACAATAGAAGCCTCATCCAAGAGATCCTCCACACACCATCAATATCAAAAGGAGATGACAACTCGGATATAATGACCATATCCAATCAAATTTAAGATGGATGATCCCCATAGTCAACTATCTTAAATTTGATGTTTTCCCGAAGATGAAAAAGAGGCTCGAAGACTCGTAACGGAAGCACAAAACTATACATTGGTCCGCAATGTCCTATATAAAAGAAGGATATCAACACCTCTCCTAAAGTGGATCCCGACCTCTAATCCAAAGGAGGTCATAGAGGAAGTACATAATGACATATGTGGGAACTACTTGGGAGCCGGATTACTAGCCAAAAAGGTGACCCGAGCCAGCTTCTTCTGGTTGACCTTGCAAAGAGAAGCGGCAGAGTTTGTCAAAAAGTTCTCGCCTTGCCAGAAGCATGCCAAGTTCCATGTTGCACCTCCCAAAGAGCTTATCAGCGTCATCTCACCATGGCCATTCACAAAATGGAGTCTCGATCTTCTCGGACCATTTCCTCAAGCTCTAGGACAAGTAAAATACCTCATAGTAGGATTGACTATTTTACTAAGTGGATCGAGGCAGAACCATTAGCAATCATTACGGCCCAACGAAGTCGGAAATTTCTTTACAAGAACATTGTCACAAGGTTTGGAGTTTTTCACTCTATTACCACGGACAATGGGACTCATCATACTGACTTAACCTTCAGGAATTTGATAGCCGGCCTCAAAATAAAGCACCAATTCATATCAGGAGAACACCCTGAGGCCAATGGACAAGTCAAAGCCACAAATAAAGTTATACTGGCCAGATTAAAATGCCGACTACAAGATGCAAAAGGAACATGGGCAGACGAGATCCCTCAAGTCTTATGGGCATTTCGGACAATCCTTCATTCCATAATAGGGGACTTAAATTTTTGACTTATTTACGAAGTAGAAGCCATGATTCCCATAGATGACACAGAGCTTTACACCTAGGACGTAAACTAGAGGTGGCGAGGTGCTACAACCTCTAAAAATAATAATACTAATGTAATATAATTGAAGGAAGATGTAACTAGGAGTCTTGAATGAGAAGTTAATAAAAAATGGAACAGAAATCGCATCACTCACAAAAGTCACGCATAGATGGATAAGCAAGTTCGAAAGGAAGGTTTAAAACATAAACATATGGATCAGAATTCTAAAATATAGATAACAAGCTCTGACTCGACCAGGGGACTTAAATTTTTGACTTATTTACGAAGTAGAAGCCATGATTCCCATAGATGACACAGAGCTTTACACCTAGGACGTAAACTAGAGGTGGCGAGGTGCTACAACCTCTAAAAATAATAATACTAATGTAATATAATTGAAGGAAGATGTAACTAGGAGTCTTGAATGAGAAGTTAATAAAAAATGGAACAGAAATCGCATCACTCACAAAAGTCACGCATAGATGGATAAGCAAGTTCGAAAGGAAGGTTTAAAACATAAACATATGGATCAGAATTCTAAAATATAGATAACAAGCTCCGACTCGACCTGCGAAGCTAAGGCCGGCCAGAGTATACTTATATATATATATATATATATATATATATATACACACACACACACACACATAACCCAAAATACAATCCCAAACTATATAATAAACTCCTGTTTCTCCAAGTGAACCTCTAGGAGGAATAAAGTACAAAATACAAGGATCGGAGAATAACTATGTAAATATATATACAAGCAGATATGCTAAACCCAAAATATAGCTCTTCGCTTCCAAAAGGTCTCCAGAATGCTTAGTGAAGTGTCTCCCAACTTACATCTAAAAAACAACAACACATGTAAGGAATGAGAACTGGGGGTTTTCAACATGGTAAAGGTTCCTGCATAATTAATATAAAAAATCCCAGAAAAGCCAGAGGCAATTCTAAAATTTTGACACTCATAAAATCAGACTCAAAGTCAATACTAAACCATAAATTTTGGTACTCTACCCAAGGAATTTCTGTAAGAACCGACAAAACTGTTTTTATAAAAATAATAATTTTAAGTGCCCAAAATGGATTCAAAATTTATAAGTTTTAATTTGAAAATATAAAGGTGAAATTTGGTTTTGAATGAATTTTTCTGATTCAGAAAATGTATTTTTTGCGAAAGACCGAGAACCGGCAGCCGAACTGGTCGAACCGGTTTAAGCCTGTCCGGTACTGTGTTTTGAGAAAAATAAGATTATGAAAATTGATTTATTGTTTTAAAAGGACAAAAATAATTTAGAATTGAAAATTGGGCACTAATCTTAAAGGTTTTTAGCCCAAAGTAGGCCAAACGGGCTAAAAACGCTAACGGGTTGGACCGGGCCCAAGACCCAACATATATAAGCTCATTAATGAGAATTTCAACTCATTCGATGCAAAAAGAGAGAGAGAGAGGGGCGCGGTTTAGAAGAAGAGACGAGAAGAAGTCATTGTTACTATTCACCTCCTCCTTCAAAGCTCCATAACTTTTGATCCGGAGCTCCGATTGACGAGCCGTTTGCGCTCACGCGAAGCTCTTGACGAGCTCTTCCTTTCTATCTAAAGAAATCTGGTAAGATCTCTCTCTGAACGCTCCAGTTTCTAGCCCTAAGTTTCTGCATTTTTTGGGATTTGGTTTTTGAGGAGATCAGATTTTGTGGTTTTGCTTGTTTAGGTGATCTCTAGTAGTGGATAATTGTTGGATTTTACCTCCAATCTCATTGGTTAAGGTAAAGTTTCACTAAACTCTTGTGTTTAGTTATTTTGTGTATCTTAGGTGTTGATTTTGGTGATATATGTGTTGTTAGATTGAGTTTTGGTGTTTGTTGGAGTTGGTTGAGGCTTTGGATCAAGTTTGGTGGCTTCTGATGCACCACTATTTTGTGGTACATTTTGTATTTAATTGAGTGGATTTTATCCACTAAACTCACACTTATTCATATAATTCGCATGTTTTACATTTTTCTTCCTAATTTTGTGCTATGATTGAAAACATGCTTCTTTGGCCTTAAATTTTGCTAATTATTAATCCTCTCTTATTACCATTCGATGCCTTGATATATGTGTTAAGTGTTTTCAGGGT
>NC_029788.2:81335231-81382556 GCF_000816755.2 Arachis ipaensis | reverse complement strand
TATACACACACACACACACACATAACCCAAAATACAATCCCAAACTATATAATAAACTCCTGTTTCTCCAAGTGAACCTCTAGGAGGAATAAAGTACAAAATACAAGGATCGGAGAATAACTATGTAAATATATATACAAGCAGATATGCTAAACCCAAAATATAGCTCTTCGCTTCCAAAAGGTCTCCAGAATGCTTAGTGAAGTGTCTCCCAACTTACATCTAAAAAACAACAACACATGTAAGGAATGAGAACTGGGGGTTTTCAACATGGTAAAGGTTCCTGCATAATTAATATAAAAAATCCCAGAAAAGCCAGAGGCAATTCTAAAATTTTGACACTCATAAAATCAGACTCAAAGTCAATACTAAACCATAAATTTTGGTACTCTACCCAAGGAATTTCTGTAAGAACCGACAAAACTGTTTTTATAAAAATAATAATTTTAAGTGCCCAAAATGGATTCAAAATTTATAAGTTTTAATTTGAAAATATAAAGGTGAAATTTGGTTTTGAATGAATTTTTCTGATTCAGAAAATGTATTTTTTGCGAAAGACCGAGAACCGGCAGCCGAACTGGTCGAACCGGTTTAAGCCTGTCCGGTACTGTGTTTTGAGAAAAATAAGATTATGAAAATTGATTTATTGTTTTAAAAGGACAAAAATAATTTAGAATTGAAAATTGGGCACTAATCTTAAAGGTTTTTAGCCCAAAGTAGGCCAAACGGGCTAAAAACGCTAACGGGTTGGACCGGGCCCAAGACCCAACATATATAAGCTCATTAATGAGAATTTCAACTCATTCGATGCAAAAAGAGAGAGAGAGAGGGGCGCGGTTTAGAAGAAGAGACGAGAAGAAGTCATTGTTACTATTCACCTCCTCCTTCAAAGCTCCATAACTTTTGATCCGGAGCTCCGATTGACGAGCCGTTTGCGCTCACGCGAAGCTCTTGACGAGCTCTTCCTTTCTATCTAAAGAAATCTGGTAAGATCTCTCTCTGAACGCTCCAGTTTCTAGCCCTAAGTTTCTGCATTTTTTGGGATTTGGTTTTTGAGGAGATCAGATTTTGTGGTTTTGCTTGTTTAGGTGATCTCTAGTAGTGGATAATTGTTGGATTTTACCTCCAATCTCATTGGTTAAGGTAAAGTTTCACTAAACTCTTGTGTTTAGTTATTTTGTGTATCTTAGGTGTTGATTTTGGTGATATATGTGTTGTTAGATTGAGTTTTGGTGTTTGTTGGAGTTGGTTGAGGCTTTGGATCAAGTTTGGTGGCTTCTGATGCACCACTATTTTGTGGTACATTTTGTATTTAATTGAGTGGATTTTATCCACTAAACTCACACTTATTCATATAATTCGCATGTTTTACATTTTTCTTCCTAATTTTGTGCTATGATTGAAAACATGCTTCTTTGGCCTTAAATTACTAATTATTCTCTCTTATTACCATTCGATGCCGTGATATGTGTGTTAAGTGTTTTTAGAGTTTATAGGGCAGAAATGGCTTAGAGGATGGAAAGAAAGCATGTAAAAGTGGAAGGAATGCAAGAAATTGAAGGAATTGCTGAGTTGTCAAGCCTGACCTCTTCATACTAAATCGACCATAACTTGAGCTACAAAGGTCCAAATGAGGCGGTTCTAGTTGCGTTGGAAAGCTAACATCCGAGGCTTCGAAATGATATATAATATGCCATAGTTTCCATGCTGTTAGGCGATGCACACGCGTGGATCACGCGTACACGTGACAGAGCCACGTGCTGGACGTATCAGAAATCGTCGGGGGCAATTTCTGGCTGTTTTTGACCCAGTTTTCGGCTCAGAAAACACGGATTAGAGGCTGCAGAGTGAGAGAATCATTGAATTCATTCATTAATCAAATCACAATTTTTAGGTTTTAGATGTAGTTTCTAGAGAGAGAGGCTCTCTCCTCTCTCTAGGTTAGGATTTTAGGTTTAGTTTAGCTTTTCTTAATTTGAGAATTCTATTTTGCTTTAATTAAGTTCTCTTCTACTCTTATATGTTCTAGCTCTTTAGTTTATCTATGTCTCTTGTTGGTTTGTTTATTTTCCTAATTTAACTTATTAACCCTTTATGTTAGATTCAATTTCATATTTAATACAATTTGAGGTATTTCATATTTATGATTGCTTTCTTCTTTTGTTATTATTGATGCTTTCAATTGGTTGTTTGGATTTTATTATCTCTTATTAGTTTCCTATGTTTTTATGTTATGCCTTCCAAGTGTTTGATAAAATGTTTGGGAGGGTTTTAAGTTAGGTTTTTATATTCTTGGCTTTGGTTGAGTAATTGGAGACTCTTGAGCTATCAAACTCCTTTGTTGATTGTTAATTGAAGGTTGCTGGTTGATTTGGATCCCTCTAAAGCTAGTCTTTCCTTAGGAGTTGATTAGGACTTGAGGAATCAAATTGATTAGTCAACTTGACTTTCCTCTATTGTTAGAGGTTAACTAAGTGGGAGCAACGAACAATTCTCGTCACAATTGATAAGGATAACTAGGATAGGACGTTGGTGCACGAAATTGTGATCTCTGGTAATGGCTCCAAAAACTTGGTGCTCTAATCTCAATTCATAATTTGTCACAACTTCGATACAACTAACCAGCAAGTGCACTGGGTCGTCCAAGTAATAAACCTTACGTGAGTAAGGGTCGATCCCACGGAGATTGTTGGTATGAAGCAAGCTATGGTCACCTTGTAAATCTCAGTCAGGTGGATAGAAAAAACAGTAGTACTTTGCATTAATCCTTGAGGAACAGCAGAGCTCCACACCTTAATCTATGGAGTGTAGAAACTCTACCGTTGAAAATATATAAGTGAAAGGTCCAGGCATGGCCGAGAGGCCAGCCCCCATGATCAAAGATGATCCGAAGATCATAAGACATCTAATACAATAGTAAAAAGTCCTATTTATAATAAACTAGCTACTAGGGTTTACAGAAGTAAGTAATTGATGCATAAATCCACTTTCCGGGGCCCACTTGGTGTGTGCTTGGGCTGAGCTTGGGTGTTGCACGTGTAGAGGTCCTTCTTGGAGTTGAACGCCAGCTTTTATGCCATTTTGGGCGTTGAACTCCACTTTGCAGCTTGTTTCTGGCGCTGGACGCTAGAATTGGGTAGAGAACTGGCATTGAACGCCAGTTTGTGTCATCTAAACTTGGGCAAAGTATGGACTATTATACATTGCTGGAAAGCCCTGGATGTCTACTTTTCAACGCAATTAGAAGCGCGCCATTTTGAGTTCTGTAGCTCCAAAAAATCCACTTTGAGTGCAGGGAGGTCAGAATCCAGCAGCATCAGCAGTCCTTCTTCAACCTCTGAATCTGATTTTTGCTCAAGTCCCTCAATTTCAGTCAGAAAATACCTGAAATCACAGAAAAACACACAAACTCATAGTAAAGTCCAGAAATGTGAATTTAACATAAAAACTAATGAAAACATCCCTAAAAGTAACTAGATTCTACTAAAAACATACTAAAAACAATGCCAAAAAGCGTATAAATTATCCACTCATCAGACGTCTAATTTTCATACCTTGCCAAGAGTTTTCTTAGTTATTAATTTAATTTCTTGCCATTTTATTTCCTTGTTCCTTATTTTAAAAACCCAAAAAGATAATTTTCCACAACCAATAATAAACTACACCTCCCTACAATTCCTTGAGAGACGACCCGAGGTTTAAATACTTCGATTTATTTTTATTGGATTTGTTTTATTGACAACCAAATTTTTGTATGAAAGGATTTGTTCATGCCCTAGGTCGAGCTGTATGACCTGGGCTGATTGAAGACAAGTCGACCGACCTCTTCAGGTCAGGATTACCCGACCTCCTCTCAAGGAGTTCGGCCAAATTGCTACAAAAGCCCAAGAAAGGCCCAAACGAAGGAACACAGCCCAATCTAAAGGCAGCCAAAGCCTGGAAAGATAAGGGCGGTTCCCCTTAAAGATAAGATGATTTCACTCAAAGATAAGATAAGATAACTAACTTATCTTATCAAGAAGGTCACTCCACACTACTATAAATACACTGGAGCACCCAGGTATAACTCATACTCTAATTCTACTAAAAACTTACTTAAATCCTATGCTAACTTAAGCATCGAAGTCTCTTGCATGTACCACCACCTTCCGGTGACCAAGGATCAGTAGCCGTTACCGGGACCTGGAAGTCATCCCATCATCATGGCGGACGACACTGACAACGATCACAACTCTGATTTGGAAAACAGAACGCTGCACAAGAGCGCGGACACCACACCCAAAGACACATCTCAGCAAAACGGAGAAAAGCATTCTCCAAATACAGAAATTTTAGAAGCCCTTTGAGAATAACAAAATAGCCTCAAGCAGCTCGAGTAGGAGGCCGAATTCCAATGCGAAGCCGAAAGAAGCCTCCGAAGAGAAACTAGGCGACATCGAGAGTTAGAGGACAAGCTCCTAAAACTCGAAGCCAACCTAAAAACCAAAACCATCCAACCCGGACACGAGGACAACTCCCCCAAAGATCAAGATCCCTTCACCAAAGAAATCATGAACGCTAAAGTTCCGAAGGATTTTAAAGCTCCTGACACGACCCCATACGACGGTACCTCCGATCTAAGCCATCATCTCAGCAATTTCAGAAGCAGAATGTATCTCACCGATGCTTCAGATGCTATTCGTTGCAAAGCTTTCCCGACAACCCTAACAAAGACAACTATTAAGTGGTTCGATAGTCTGCCTCCCAGATCCATCACAAGTTTTGATGACTTAGCCAAGAAGTTTCTTGCTAGATTTTCCATTTAGAAGGACAAAGCCAAACACGCCCCAAGCCTATTAGGAATCAAACAAGGAGATCGGGAAAGTCTTCGATCTTACATGGAAAGATTCAACAAAGCATGCCTGGACATACAAAACCTACCAACAGAAGCAGCCATCATGGGTCTCATCAATGGCCTGCGAGAAGGACCCTTTAGTCACTCTATATCAAAGAAACACCCAACATCTTTAAATGAAGTGCAAAATCGGGCAGAGAAGTATATCAACATGGAAGAAAATTCTCGGTTAGGAGAGACCTCGAAATCCGGATTCTCCTACTCTTCCCGGGATAAGGATAAAGAGTCAAGAAAAAAAGAAGATCAACACGGAGAGAAGCCTAAAAAATACCACAATTACACCCCTCTTTAGGTGTCTCTTGTGGATGTTTTCTGAGAAGTATGCCACACTGAGAAGATTCCACCACCTCGTCCAATCAAAAGCAAAAAAGGAGGGGGAAATCGGACAGAATACTGTGAATACCACCGAATCTATGGACATCCTACAAACGAGTTCTTTGACTTAAAAAATGTCATAGAAAAATTTGTAAGAGAAGGACGACTAGATCGATACTTAGCCAACAAAACGGATGAACCCAGAAAAAGAAGAAGGGACGAAGAGGTCGGACGAGCTGAACAACCACCCCGCACCCCGGAAAGGTACGTTCACATGATAAATGGAGGATTCGTAGGAGGAGGAATCTCCAAATCATCTTGCAAAAGGCAACTTAAAGAAGTATATCACGTTGGAAGAGAAAAAGGATCACCCGACCTCCCTACTATTACTTTTACCCAGGAAGACGCGACAGGCATCATCCCGGAACATGATGATCCCATGGTCATTACTATCATATTGGCCAATGCCAATTTCCACCGCACGTTGGTGGACCAAGGAAGCTCGGCAGATATCTTGTTTAGATCCGCCTTCGACAAACTCGGCCTACAAGAAAATAAGCTCAGAGCATATCCGAACAGCTTGTTTGGACTAGGAGATACTCCAATCTAATCCCTTGGGTATATATCACTACACACAACCTTTGGAAAGGGAACCCGATCAAGGACACTCAACATAAACTACATTGTAGTTGACGTGAGCTCAGCCTACAATGCCCTGATATGTCAGACAACGCTAAATCAGCTTGTCACAGTAGTTTCGACTCCACATCTATGCATGAAGTTTCCAACCCCAGAAGGGATAGCCACGATAAAAGGAGACCAGAAAATTGTGCGACGCTGTCACAATGAAAGTCTGAACCTTAGAGGCGAAGGAGAAGAAATCAACAGTATCGAACTCGGAGGAGTTCGAGGTCAGGAAAACTTCATCCACAACCGGAGGGCGAGATCGAGGAAGTCCAGATCAGAGATATCCCAGATAAAACAACAAATATTGGGGCGACTTTGAAAAGAGATATAAAGGAGTCTCTAATACAGTTCCTAAGAGATAATGCTGACCTCTTTGCATGGAAGGCGGCAGACATGCTGGGCATGGATCCGAAACTAATGTGCCACAAACTGGCAGTATACCCAGGATCTCGGCCAGTACAACAGAAGCGTCGGAAGCTCGGACCAGAGAGATCCCAAGCTGTGGAAGAACAGGTACGAGCTCTACTGGAGGCAGGATTCATAAGAGAAGTCAAGTACCCACTATGGCTAGCCAACGTTGTATTGGTGAAAAAGTCAAATGGAAAATGGCGGATGTGCACTGATTACACCGATCTGAATAAAGTCTGCCCAAAAGATCCCTATCTAGTCCCAAGCATAGACACTCTAGTAGATGCCTCCTCTGGATACAAGTACCTTTCCTTCATGGATGCTTATTCGGGATATAATCAAATCCCAATGTACCCACCTGATCAAGAAAAGACCTCATTCCTAACCCCAAAAGCAAATTACTGTTATGTCGTCATGCTATTCGGACTCAAAAATACAGGAGCTACCTACCAAAGATTAATGAATAAGGTCTTCGCAGACCATATCGGGAAACTCATGGAGGTATATGTGGACGACATGTTGGTAAAAACATAAAGTGAGGAATCATTACTGTCCGACCTCGCCAAAGTGTTCGACACCATCAGAAAGCATGGCATGCGACTTAATCCCGCAAAGTGTACCTTTGCAGTAGAAGCCGGAAAATTCCTGGGTTTTATGCTAACACAACGAGGAATTGAGGCAAACCCGGATAAATGCCAAGCTATACTCAACATGAAGAGTCTGACCTGCGTCAAAGAAGTACAACAACTCAACGGAAGACTGGCAGCCTTGGCCAGATTTCTAGCTGGATCGGCCATAAGATCTCTCCCCTTTTACGCCACACTAAGGAAGGGAAGGAGGTTTGAATGGACCATAGAGTGCGAGCAAGCTTTCCAGGATTTCAAAAAATTCCTAGGATAACCACCCATTCTTACTCGACCACGGGAAGGAGAAGCACTCATATTATACCTTGCAGTGGGAAGTCGGGCAATAGCCTCAGCACTAGTCAGAGAAGACAAAAGTGGGTAACAACCCATCTACTTCATCAGCAAAGCCCTACAAGGGGCCGAAATGAACTATCAAAAGATAGAAAAGTTCACCTACGCTCTCATACTAACTTCTCGACGACTTCGCCTATATTTTCAAGCTCATACCATCAAGGTTCGGACTAACCAAGCTATGAAAGGCATTCTATAGAAGACATACTTAGCTGGAAGAATTCTACAGTGGGCAGTCGAGCTATCTAAGTTATCTTCAATATGAAGCTCAGACGGCCATTAAGTCTCAATATTTGGCAGATTTCATTGCTGAGTACATTGACACCCCGAGAACTCCTACAAAATGAAATCTCTATGTAGACGGCTCTTCAAACAAAACTGGAAGTGGTGCGGGCGTGATAATAGAAAGTGATCAGGGAACCCAAATCGAACTCTCCCAAAAGTTCGAGTTCCCTGCTTCAAACAATCAGGCCGAATACGAGGCATTACTAGCCGGTTTGAGGCTGGCCAAGGAGGTTGGAGTTCAAAAGCTTATCATCTTCAGCGATTCACAAGTAGTCACCTCACAAATAGCGGGGAGCTACTAAGCTAAAGACCCTACCATGAAAATGTACCTAGACAAAACCAGGGAGCAGCTCGAACAACTCGGGGAATATGAGGTCCGCTATATATCTCGGGAACATAACGCTCGAGTTGATGCACTCTCAAAATTAGCCAGCACCAAACCAAGGGGCAATAATAGAAGTCTCATCCAGAAAATACTACAAATCCCATCAATCTCGGAGGAAGAAAATGTCCTAGCCATATCAAGTCAGGATCAAGGATGGATGATCCCCATAATCAATTACCTCAAATCAGAGACACTCCCTGCAGATAAGAAAGAGGCAAAGAGACTAAGACGAGAGGTACAGTACTATACCATCATAAATAACATCCTATACAAAAGGGTGATCTCCACACCCTTATTAAGATGTGTGCCGACCTCCAACACAAAGGAGGTTTTGGAAGAAATACACAATGGCATATGTGGCAACCATCTGGGAGCGCGAGGTCTCTCCAAAAAAGTACTCCGAGCCGGATTCTTTTGGCCGACTTTGCGGAAAGAAGCAACCGAGTTTGTTAAGACATGCCCACCATGTCAGAAACATGCTAACTTTCACATCGCCCCACCAGAGGAGCTCATCAGCGTGACATCACCTTGGCCATTCAAAAAATGGGGACTCGACCTCCTTGGACCCTTTCTCCAAGGATCAGGACAAGTCAAGTTCCTTATTGTAGGGGTGGATTACTTCACAAAATAGATTGAGGCAGAGCCCCTAGCTAATGCCACTGCTCAAAGAAGTCAAAAATTCTCGTACAGAAATATTGTTACAAGGTTCGGAGTTCCTTACTCCATCACCACGGACAATGGCACCCAATTCACAGACACAGGTTTCAGGAAGTTGGTAGCTGACTTGAAAATAAAGCACCAATTCACATCCGTAGAACACCCACAAGCTAATGGACAAGCAGAAGCCGCTAACAAAGTCATATTGGCTGGGTTAAAACGAAGATTACAGGACGCAAAGGGAGCCTGGGCTGAAGAGCTCCCACAAGTCCTATGGGCATATCAGACAACTCCACACTCCACCACAAAGGAATCACCTTTCTGATTGGCTTACGGAATGGAGGCAATGATCCCGGTAGAAATCGAAGAAGGATCCCCCAGAATGATCTACTACAATGAAGAGGCCAACTCCCAAAATCAAAGGGAAGAGCTCGACCTACTTCTAGAAATCCGAGAAAGAGCTCGGATTAGGGAAGAGGCGTTAAAACGTCGAATGGCCTCAAGATATAATTGAAGAGTCGTCCAGCGAAGTTTCACTCACAACGATCTCATTTTAATCCGAAATAACATCGGAACAGGTCGACCAGGAGAAGGAAAGCTCACGAATAATTGGAAAGGACCCTACCGAGTTACCGAGGTACTGGGAAAAGGCTACTACAAAGTGTCCGACCTCGAGGGGCGAGAGCTGCCAAGGTTATGGCATGCCTGCAACCTAAGAAGGTATTATAGTTAGAAGGTAATAAAGGTCTTAGGTCAAGGTGCACTCTTTTTCCTGAAAAGGTTTTTTAACGAGACACCAAGCCAAGATCTGCAAAATTTCCTGACTTAGAAGGGTAAACACCCACATGTATATATTTTTTCCTATATGCCTATTTTCTATTTTGAATAAAATTTTCCAGATTCTCTACAAAGTTTCTCTACCAAGACGCATTAATCTGAACGCAAAAAATCATCACCCGATTACAAAGCTACAGGTCGGCAAGGGGAAAACCAAATTCACCGTTCGATCACAATGAAAATTGAATTCATCATTCAATTTCGACAAAGGTCGACAAGGTGAAAACTGAATTCACCGCTCGACTTCGACAAAGTTGGCCAAGTGAGAACCAAACTCACCGCCCGATTTCTACAAAATTGGCAAGATGAAAGAGCGATAAAAATGGATTAATGCAAGAAGTTATAAAAAGTAATCCATAGAAAGAGGCCTGACGAGGTCTGAGTAAAAATGGATTGCTAAAAATAACTTAGAAAGGACCGACTAAGAAGAAGTCAGACCAGACTAATCAAAGCGACAAAAGTTATAAAAAGTAATCCATAGAAAGAGGCCTGACATGGTCTGAGTAAAAATGGATTACTAGAAATAACTTAGAAACTTAGAAAGGACCGACTAAGAAGAAGTCGGACCAGACCAATCAAAGCGACAAAGTTATAAAAAGTAATCCATAGAAAGAGGCCTGGCCAGCCCTGATTAAAAATGGATTACTAAAAATAACTTAAAAAAAAAGAATCGACAAGCGAAGTCGACCAACGAAAGCTACAGATTGGACCGACAAGAGAAGTTGGACCAACGAAAGCTACAGCTCGGATTGACACAAAAAGTCGGACCAACGAAAAGCATGCGCTAGAAGGGACACAGCTCAGCCCAAAAGCCACGACACCACGACAAGGCTATCAAAATTGTTCAAAAGACTAATGACGAACGGATTCTTTGTTGGTAAAGAATTCACAAATAAGTTCTCGTTGCAAGTATAGTTTCTAAACCAACAAAGAATCCGTTCGTCAAAATGGCGCCGTTGTCGGGGAATTACAAACGTGTGCCTTATTATTGGTTATTGTAAATAATTTTTTCTTTTTCGTTTCTTTGTTAGTGTTTCTAGTTTTAGGAGTTTATTTTCATTAATTTTTATTAGTTTTTGTTTTCTTTAGCTACTATGAATTCTCACCCCTTTGGCTATGAGTTTAGTTCAAATTATGTTGCAGGGAATGGATGCTATAATGAGAACATGCATCAAGGTCGGAATAATCAAAGATGAGAGGAGCCACGAGAATTTGATCAACCCTTTCGGCAACAACCTCCTCCAAGATGCCATGGGCAACGACCATTCTACGATACATCCCAAGACAATAGTTATGGTGGACCTCTTCGTAACAACCAACCTCCACCAAATTACTATGGTCAAGAGCCATTCTAGTGTGCGTACCAAGATGATGGATATGGTGGACCCCCTTGTAGTTACCAACAAGCCCCACTATATGCTTATGAACCACCTCCTCAACATAACTTTAAACCACCACACTCACAAGCACTTTACCACCAAACAACCCCATATGACCCTAATCCTTACCCACCATACCAAGAGCCTTATGAGCCATACTTAGAACCACCACCTCAATATACACCATCTCCATATCCTTATCAAGAAGAACCACCTCCGTATTATGAGCCCTTTCTCCTAACAAATGAACCCTCCTATCCACCCCAACCTTCGTTGGATAACAACACTCTTCGTGTTATTCACCAAGGGCAAAGAGAGTTTCAAACCACACTTACCTCTACTCTCACTAGTCTCACCACTACTCTCCAAGATCTTATATCCTACATAGATTCATCAAATACCCCAACAATCAACCCTCAAATTCTAGTGCACTTCCTTTTCAACCACATAATGATCTTCCCATCCCATCACCATCATCCATGGAAGAGCACCCACATCCATCAATCCAAGAGCAACATGATCCCAATTATGCTACTGACATGGAACAAGAGAGAAGGGATCGTCTTAGGGACGCAATGGATCGGTTACACGCGGCTTTATTTCGAGAGGAGCAAGAGGAGGCCCAAAATGTGGAGGTAGGAGAGACCTTTGAAGATGAAGGAGTAGTTGAAGGGAGTTATCATGGAAAGGAAATCATCAAGGAGGAGTACAATTTTATACTAAAATAACTGGACAAAGCAGCAATTATTGAAGAGGAAGAAGTGGTTGCAGACGTAGGAGATGTTGAACCTCCATGGGAAAGTCCAGTCATAGAGCCTCCTTCCAAGATATTTGATGTTGATATTGAGGAGGGTGTACAACCTCCAAGGCATACCATGGTTGAAGACTTTGCAGAGGTTGATCAAGATATGGAGATTTAAGAAGAAGAAGCACAACCTCCCATGCCCTTGGTAAGTAATGAAGAAGAGATTGAATTGGAAGAAAGATACCAAGAGGAAGAGGTTGAAATTGAAGAAGCTGGCAAAGAGGTGGAAGTTGTCAAGGAAGAGCTCAAGGGGATCGAGCTGGAAATCACCTTGCCAAAGTTGTTGGAGACCTCTCCCCCAAAGCCATCACCATCCATTCCTTCATTCAAGTGGGTAAATCTTTCATCTCTAAGCTTAATTAGCCCACTTGAATATGCTTTGCTTGAGACGGATGAGCAACTTAGAGCTCTTTGTGGCTTTAAGAGTAAGAGGGAGATGGTTAGTGGTAGGAGTTGTCATGCAAGGTTCAATATGATTGCATGCTCCAAATTAAAGTACAAGGATTGGTGTAGAGCTCAATTGAATGGGTCTAGGAAGTTGTTTGGATGTCTCAGTGAGAATTCCAATTGCTCACCACCCACGTGGAAAAATGATGATCAACAAGAAGGCGGGTGTAAAAGCAAGGTTTGGGACCCCGGAATCCATTCTAGCAATCAACACTCTTGGAGCCTTGTCAATTACTTTAACTTACTTGAAGGCTTTATGCAACTAGTGTGGGATCCCGGAGGCTATCGAAATTACAAACACTAGTGAGGATTCCAAGACGAGTTCAAGCACAAGCCTCTATGACAAGGAGCTCACCACATGTCCAACTTAAGGACTCTAACTAAAAGTGCTAGGTGGGAGACAACCCACCATGGTATGATCTTTCAATTTTATTCTTAGTTTTATTTTATTTTTATTTTTATCAACGTTCATGTATAATTTCTGCATAATCATCTGCACCTGCATTCTGCATATTTCAAAAAAAAAAGGGGGATCGACGCGCAAGCGTCTACGACGCGCACGCATCGTGTGTGAGTACACAACAAAAAGAAAATGACCAGAGAGTTGCGATGGAGATGCGCGGGAGGGGTGCGTGGCGCACAAGCCACCCCACACGTACGCGTGCTTCACGCTTACGCATCCCCTGCAAAAAGTTCAACCCACGCGTATGCGTCAGCGACGCGTACGCGTGGGCACGAAAATCGGCGTAAAAGCGTGCTGAACAGAGAGTTATGATCGACTGGGGCTGGCACTGTGCTAGAGGCACAAAATCACCCCACGCTTACGTGTGGGCGACGCTTACGCGTCGAATGGCCAATTGAGTTTTCACGCGTACACGTGATGCCCGCGCGCGCATTGCGTCCTATTTTTTCATTCCCTTCTCCTTTCTTCTCTCTTTTCTCTTTCTTTCTTCCTCCCTTCTTACTTTTTTCTTCTTCATCTCTTTAACTTCTCATCCTTCTTCACTTTTATTCTATTTTACTTAATTGCATACTTTCATTCATTATATTTTAATTTTGTGCATATTTTTATTTTTTTTTCTAAATTTATTATTTTTCCATTGGTGTTAAATTTTCTTATTCAACTGTTACATCTTTTCTTGAATTATTCTGGTGCTTCATGACTTGTTTTATTCTGATTGGGTATTATTATTCATAAGTCAATGCTATTATTTTATGATACTTGCATTCTATTTGCATTGATATGCACTTATACTATCTTGCATTACCCACTCCCTCTCCCCCATTTGTTGTAATTTTTGCACTATTGATATGCCATGTGCTTCTACTAGTCACTTGCATGTTGTAGCTACCATATAATGGAAACCCTTATTATTTGGCATTAACCCACCCATACTTTATTTATTTTCTTATCTTTATTTCTGGGTTACTTTTCTCTCTTTTTCCTCTTCTTTCAGGATGGCCACCGAGAAGGAAAAGGAAGAACTTCTATATGGGGCGACAGACAAGTCCATCTGCACAATCTTTGGAAAAAAGTATTAGTTGTAGCAGTCCGTCCACTTCCACATCTTAGCATGCACCGAGGACGGTGCAATCTTTAAGTGTGGGGAGGTCGATACCGACTTCCGTGGGTTAGTTACCTTCTTTTCAACACCATTGTTTAACTTTCTTTATAGTTCATTGTTGCATTTGCATGTTTGATTACATATTTGTTGATTTTGTGCATATTCTACCACTACTTGGTTTGAGTGATAAGTTCTTTTTCAAGACCCTATTTTATAGCATTTCAGTAATTTAAATTAAAAACTTTTTGTTAAGCTTGTTTGAAAATTGTAATTTAGAACATGAATTTTGAGCTAAGAACACACAACCTGTGAGATTTGAGCTTGATTACATGATTACACTATTTAACCATAATATTTTATTCTTGTGTGTTTTCTTCTCTATGATTGTAATCTATATTTTGTTCCATTCTATATGTCCATTGTTTAGTGTATTTACATGCTTGCATATGATTGAGGCCATCATTTGTTATTATCTCACTTAACCCAAATAGCCTACCCTTTCAATTACCTTTGTTTGCCACTTTGAGCCTTTTAATCCCCTTTTGTTCTATATTTTACCACATCACTAGCCTTAAACGAAAAAACAATTAATTACCCCAAATTGAATCTTTGGTTAGCTTAAGATAGAGATTGTGTATCAATTAAGTGTGGGGAACCGTAGGAACTTGGGTTGATAAGAAAGTGCTGAATTGACAAGATATTGGGAATTTGGGTGCATACTCATGTGAAACCAGAAAAATTTAAAAAAAAATCCATGTGCATTGATATGTTATGTTTACTTCTATATTTTTCTTAGACACTTGAGCGATTGGAGTGCATATACACTACCAGTGAGGGTTCAATGCTTGATTCTATTTTCCCAGCTTTCATGAGCTGTCTTCTTACAAGTTTACTTGTCTTTTATTGTATAATTTGAATTAGTGGAATCTGATTTATGTTTGTCTTGAAGAATTTGTTTACTTTTAACCAAGTAGGTAGAAGTATTTTTGCATTTAGTTTCATTCATATAGATAGGTTGCATTTCATAAGTTTTACCATTCCTCTTCACTCCGTTATAGCTTCTCTTGAGCTTAGCATGAGGACATGCTAATGTTTAAGTGTGGGGAGATTTGATGCACCACTATTTTGTGGTACATCTTGTGCTTAATTGAGTGGATTTTATCCACTATTCTCACATTTATTCATAGAATTTGCATGTTTTACATTTTCCTTCCTAATTTTGTGCTATGATTGAAAACATGCTTCTTTGGCCTTAAATTTGCTAACTTTAATACTCTCTTATTACCATTCGATGCCTCGATATGTGTGTTAAGTGTTTTCAGGGTTTATATGGCAGGAATGGCTTAAAATGTAAAAAGAAATTCAAATCTAACATGAATGTAACATGAAGAGTCGAAAGGCAAGAATGTAAAAAGCTAAATTAAAATCATAAATATAAAATACCTCAAATTGCATTAAACAAGAAATTTAAATCTAACATGAAGAGTTCAGAAACCAATTTGGCAACATAAGTAATTAACAAGAGAAATAGATAAACTAGAATGCTAGAATAAATAAAAGTAGAAGAGAAACTAAATTAAAGGAACATTGAACCTGGAATTGAGAAGAAATAAACCTAAACTAAGAGAAATCCTAAAACCTAGAGAGAGGAGAGTGAAACTACATCTAAAACCTAAATTGTGAATGAATGTGAAGTGTATGAGTTGTGTACATGAATCCTCCACTCTGTAGCCTCTAATCTGTGTTTTCTGTGCCGAAAACTGGGTCAAAAACAGCCCAGAAATCACCCCCAGCATTTTCTGATACGTCCAGCACGTGGCTCTGTCACGCGTACGCGTCGTCCACGCGTACGCGTGGATTGAACTTTCACCAAGTCACGCGTACGCGTCATCCATGCGTGCACGTCACCTAACAGCATGGAAACTATGGCAAATTATATATCATTTCGAAGCCCCAGATGTTAGATTTTTAACGCAATTAGAACCACCTCATTTGGACCTCTG
Organism: Arachis ipaensis; assembly: GCF_000816755.2. Taxonomy (NCBI): domain Eukaryota; kingdom Viridiplantae; phylum Streptophyta; class Magnoliopsida; order Fabales; family Fabaceae; genus Arachis; species Arachis ipaensis. The sequence continues at coordinate 81,366,912 of NC_029788.2, read as the reverse complement.
TAGCTCAAGTTATGGTCAATTTAGTATGATAAGGTCAGGCTGGACAGCTTAGCAATTCCTTCAATTTCTTGTATTCCTTCCACTTTTGCATGCTTCCTTTCCATCCTCTAAGCTATTCCTACCCTATAAACCCTGAAAACACTTAACACACATATCAAGGCATCGAATGGTAATAAGAGAGGATTAAAGTTAGCAAATTTAAGGCCAAAGAAGCATGTTTTCAATCATAGCACAAAATTAGGAAGGAAAGTGTAAAACATGCGAATTTTGTGAATAAATGTGAGAATAGTGGATAAAATCCACTCAATTAAGCGCAAGATGTACCACGAAATAGTGGTGCATCAACTAACCAAAAAGGTTCTTCCAGAACACTAAAAAGTTGTCAAGCAAGTTAGCCCTAAGGATTACCTCGTCCAACCAGAAGATAGATAAAAAAATCTAATCAAAAAGAGGTTGGACAAGCAGAGTACCAACACTCTATAAAGATCTACAAAATTTGTAGAGGCTGCAAAAGAACAATCAGCATATCAAAAGAAACATAGCAATCATTAAAAAGACTCAAGAGGCAACCTGGAATAAGGACCTCAAGAGTTCATAAGTACTTTGTTTATCTACTAAGTTGCATAGAAGCAACTAACAGTCAAAGTAACCAAGTTATAACCAAAATTACAAAAATAGAGTTCAAAATCCCACAAGTCGAGCTGTGGAGATAAAAACACATAAATCATAAGGGGTGCAAAGTTTCCCCAGTAGCAGCGTCAGTAGCAGAAGGAGGAGGAATGATATTCACAGGGACAGCGTCCACAGTCCCATCCTCACGATTGAGTATCTCACAATCCGAATCGGGTTAGGAACGGTCGACCTCGACAGAAGGATTTGAAGAAGTCGCAGCTGCAGAGGCTTTGCTTGGCGGCACAGGGGGAGGATCTTCCCCTTCATCCTCATCCGGGGCAGGGACAATTTTTCCATCCTCCACAATGTTGTCCAAACTTAAGAGAGTCAGGTCGAGCTCGGGAGCAAGAACTCGAACCTGAGCCTTCAAGCTTTCATAGGCATCAGTCACACTGCCTACAAGATGACCCTGGAGCTCAGTATAGTCAGCTTGAGCAGACTTCAGCCTCTCCCTGGTCTCCAGCAACTCGCCATAAGTTCGAGTATAACTCTCCTTCAACTTCTTGGCCATCTCCTTGGCCAGATTCGCAGCAACCTCCGTAGCAACAGCCCTGGATTTCTCTTTCTCTACATCCAGTTCCAACTTGGCTACTTTGGCATCTAGTTCATCCTTCAACCCCTTGATCCTGTCATACTCCGACTTGGCTTCCAGCATAAAAGCCTTTGTCGCATGGACGGGAGAGTCTTGGATTGAGCAAAACAAAGCTACACCCATGTGCACCATCCGAACACTACTATTGGTGATAAAATCCAGGTAGTGCAGGATGGACACATCATCCATAGGAAGTCGGCCATAAGGGGTAATCTGGTTATCAACAAACCCCACAGCATCAAAGTCAGGGGCATCCAGATTATAGGGTTCAATAGTCTTCTGCTTCATAGGGGGAGGACCAGTAGCAGAGGGAGAGGCAGCACTAGAGGTCGGTTGGGAAGGATCAGAAGAAGCCAAGGGAACCTGGGGAGTTGGGATGATCTTCCTCAGTCCAGAAGTGTCTGAGGTCAACCTCCTCAGCGTAACATTGGAAGATCCCTCCCCAAGACCTTTGGCTGAAATATTATGGGCAGCAGTTGCCTTTCTGGCTCTCTTGAAAGCCTTCATGGAGTTATTAGTCTTCACCATCTCTGAAAAAATAAAGCAACAGAACCAAAGTTGCAAATTAGAAAGAGATGGATTAACAAAACAAACAAAATAACAAAGATAAAACTAAAAAGAAATCGGCAGCTACCCAATTCAGTTCGAAGGAGGGAGGGATCCCCCAAGAACCTCTTTGTATCGAGATGGGGAGGCTCCCCCCAATTTTCCTCTAATACATGCACAAAAGCCTGCTCGATTTCATCTAACATTTCTCAAGTATACCTAGACACTACAACATTCTTTTGCCAACATAAGGGGAAGTCAGGCTCATTATTCTGTTCCAAGAAGAAAGGCCGAGCTCCTTCAATAACTCAGACCTTGAAATAATAGTTTTTGAAATCCCTAAAAGATTCATCGTATATAGAAAAAACTTTCTTTCCCTGGGTAGCTCGGAAAGAAATCCAAGAAGCCTTCTTCTTAGCTGACCCAGGCTTCGTCAAAACAAAAAGGTAAAGAAAGAGAGTTTGAGAAGGTCGGACATCCAGTTCTTGGCACAACAGTTGGAAGATCTTTATGAAGCCCTAAGAGTTCGGGTGAAGTTGAGAAGGAGCTATATTGCAGGACCACAACAAGTCGGTCTCAAAGGAAGTAAAAGGAATGGTGATTTTCATTTGGCTAAAAAAGTAATCATACGCATAAAAGAAGGGACGTTCCCCCTAAGTCAGAGAAGGAAAACAAACTCTCTCATCAGGATCAGGTACTACCAACTCGTAATTTTTCTCCTGGTCTCTACTACTATAAACTCTGTGATGTCTCCTAAGCTGCACACAATACTCAGAATTAACCATAGAAACACACATCAAGACGAGGGAGTCCAGCCAGTCAGACATGCCCTCGGGGACTTTGGTGGACGTCTCGACAATGTTTTTGCGAGAAGACATGAGGTCAACTAGTCCTACCAGGCTAAACCCGCCCCTACCCGCCCCGGAGTGCATATACATATATATATATATATTTAGAAATTAGGGTTAGTTTGGAGAAACCTCAGTTCTCACCGTCACTCACTCAGTTAGGGTTAGGAACCCCTTTCTCAATTCTCACTTCTTCTATTCCTCAGCTCTTCTCCAAGACCATAGTGAGTCCTCTCATCACTCTCAGTTTCTCTTCACTTCACGTCTTCACCCTCAAAAAGAACAGAGCTCTTCCTGTTTCCCCCAAAAAAACCCAAGCCTCCTCCACCGCCGCCGCCGTCCGTTGTGCCCAAAAGCTTCGTCTGTTCGTCGTGCTCCAGCCCCTCTCCTCGTTCCCCTGTTCCTCGTCCGTTCTTCTCGCTGCTCAGTCGCGCTTTGCCTGCCGTCTCTCGTCGTGCTCGTCGCCGTCGTCCATCGTGCTCGTCCCTTGAAGGTAATGGCTTCTTGTCCATCGTGCTCGTCGAAGCTTCTTCGTTTTTTTTTCATTTTTTTCAGAAATCATATTGAAATACTGAATGATTAGCTTTAGATCTGCACACTACTATAGTTTTTTGTTTTTTTTTATTTTTTGTTCAGAAATCATATTAACAATCCTCAATGCTCACTGCTCACTGTTCAGTGGTCACTCCTCATTCCTCAATGTTTAGAAATCATGTTTTGTTCTTCGTTTTTGAATTTTAATTGGCTACTCTAAGTTTGTTTTGTTTAGAAGTCATTTTTTTGTGCTCAATGCTCATGCTCTTAAGTGTTGTTCTGTTTTTGTTCTGATTGATTTTTGACTCTGATTGCATGTCAATTGAACTCTACGCTATGAGAACCGTGTGTTTGTTTATTAAAACTTAAAAAGGAGAATGGGACTTGTAAGTGAAACAGCTTGATTTTAATTTTATTCTGGATTCTGGATTTTGATTTTATTCTGATTTTACAATTGTCATGGTGTTCTAATTATGGAGAGAATCACAAACTACATACTGTTCTGTTTTCTTGGTTAACAAAATATGCACTTAGTTTGATGTTGATGTTAACTTTGATGTCATTGAGTTCCTTCAGCCTCATCACAATTTGCAACTTTTGGAGATTTATGGATACCTTAACTCCACATTCCCAAGATGGATTTTAGATCCTTCATTCAATAATCTTAGCTCAATTACTTTGGAGGAATGTGTCTGTGAACAGCTTCCAGAGTTTGGTGTATTACCTTCTCTAACTTAGTTGAAATAAAGGTTGAAAAATTGAAGTTGTTTTAGCTTCTTTGTTGATAGATTATAGGCAGAAGTTGTTTTGGCTTCTTTATCATTCTTATGCATTCTGGATTTTGATTTTATTTTGATTTTACAGTTGTCATGGTGTTCTAATTATGGAGAGAATCACAAACTGTTCTGTTTCCTTGGTAAACAGAATATGCTCATGGTGTTCTGTTTTAATTAAGAAAATATGCTCATGGTGTTCTTGTGCATTTATGCTTTGAATTATCATTTTTATGCATTTTTAATTTTGATTTTATTCTGATTTTGTAATTGTGCATTCTGATTTGGTTTATTCTGATTTTGTAATTATGCATTTATGATATAATTTATGTTAATTTTATATCCTCATGTATTTTAATTTTATTGATTAATATTCATTTATGTTAATTTTTTTTATAGTATCGATTAATTTGTTAATTGTTATCCCTTTTAATTTTCAGGTTTAAATCTTGATTTGCAAACTTTTAATGATGATGAAGATGCTGAAAGTGATCAAGAATAAGGGTTGAAGATCATTTTATATCTAATATTGTAATTTCTTTATTATGGTGTTAAATTTGTAGTGATCTAACAATATTTTTTTTTAATTTCAAGTTATTTTAGCTAATAACATTGTATGAATTTTATGTTTGTATTTTAATTTATCTATGAATTTTTTATTTTTGTCTTAATTTATATATGAATAGGTAAAAATTAAAATATTTAATTTTTACAGGGGCGGGTCGGGGTGGGGCGGGTACCCGCAGGGGCGGGTTCGGGTTCTGCTATTTACTACCCGCGGGTAGTGATGGGGCAATCTGGTTATCAACAAACCGGGCATCCAGATTATAGGGTTCAATAGTCTTCTACTTCTTGGGTGGAGGACCAGCAGCAGAAGGAAAGACAGCACCAGAGGTCGACTGGGGAGGATCAGAAGAAGCCAGGCGAACCTGGGGAGTTGGAATGACTTTTCTCGACCCAGAAGTATCCAAGGTCAACCTCTTCTGAGTAGCCCTTGAAGATTCCTCCCCAGAACCTTTAGCCGAGATGTTCTGAGCCGCGGTCGCCTTCCTCGCCCTCTTAAAAGCCTTCATGGAATCAGTGGTCTTCACCATCTCTGAAAAATAAAGCAGCAAAACTAAAAATTGCAAATTAGAAAGAGATGGATTGACAAAACCAACAAAATAATAAAGACAATGCTAAAAAAGAAATCGGTGGATGCCCAATTCAGCTTGAAGAAGGGAAGGATCCCCTAAAAACTTCTTCGTATCAAGATGGGGAGGCTCCCCCCAGTTTTCCTCTAGTACATGCACAAAAGCCTGCTCGATTTCATCTAGCATTTCCCAAGTATACCTAGACACTACCACATTCTTTTGCCAACATAAGGGGAAGGCAGGCTCATTATTTTGTTCCAAGAAGAAAGGCCGAGCTCCTTCAACAGCTCAGACCTTGAAATAATAGTTTTTGAAGTTCCTAAAAGATTCGTCGTACATAGAAAAAACTTTCTTTCCTTGGGCAGCTCGGAAAGAAATCCAGGAAGCCTTCTTCTTAGCTGCCCCAGGCTTCGTCAGAACAAAAGGTAAAGAAAGAGAGTTTGATAAGGTCGAACATCCAATTCTTGGCACAACAGTTGGAAGATTTTTATGAAGCCCCACGAGTTCGGGTGAAGTTGAGAAGGAGCTACGTTGTAGGACCACAACAGGTTGGTCTCATAGGAAGTAAAAGGAATGGTGATATTCATTTGGCTAAAAAATTAATCATACGCATAAAAGAAGGGACGTTTCCCTTGAGTCAGAGAAGGAAAACAAACTCTCTCATCAGGGTCAGGCGCTACCAACTCATAAAAAAAAGATCAAGCTTTCTCTGACAAATGGCGATCCATCCATGCAAAACAACGAACACCAAGCATGCAGAAATCATAAAAAAGATGCAACCTTTTTTCAAATTCACAGTCAATTACTCTAAAATATAAACAGAAGAAGATCTACGCATAAAGAAATCAAGTAAAAGGGGCAGAAACAAGCAACAAATCAAAGAAACCCTCAAGGCGCACATTACAGGCACAACGACGCAAACAAGATTCAAACTTTCCAAATCCAAACAAAGATCAAAACTTTTTTCATCCCCAAACAAACACAAGAAATAAAAAGAACGGCGTGAAAAGTAAAAGAGAGAGAAAAGATGAAAACCTAACCTGCAATGGAGAGGAGATAATAAAACAACGACTGAAACGACGCCAACAATCGCCTTTGCAGGTGAGAAAGAAGAAGACATAAAGGCCCAGAAACAGAAGGGTAAGGAGAAGGGAGAAGTTGCAGTAAGCAAAGAGAAGAGAAACTGAGGGAAAAGGCTTTGAAATTCAAAAGAAGATACAAAGAGAGAAATAAAAGGAAAACGGCGAAGAGTTAATGAGTTTTTAAACCTTCGCACGTTTCCAAGGGAACGCAAAACGCGCGTTGCAATTAAAAAAGAGTGAAACAAAATGCTCTGCATTCATAAACCCATTAGGAGCTCTACAAAACAGGATCGAGAAAACAAAAATGCTCGAGCTCGACTTCCTCAAAAGGGGTCAAAGTCTAGCAAAGACACGACCTTGAAAGAAAGACCGGGCTCAAACAGGGGCACTGTTCATGCCCTGGGTCGAGCTGTATGACCCGGGCTGATTGAAGACAAGTCGACCGACCTCTTCAGGTCAGGATTACCCGACCTCCTCTCAAGGAGTTCGGCCAAATCGCTACAAAGGCCCAAGAAAGGCCCAAACGAAGGAACACAGCCCAATCTAAAGGCAGCCGAAGCCTAGAAAGATAAGGGAGGTTCCCCTTAAAGATAAGATGACTTCACTCAAAGATAAGATAAGATAACTAACTTATCTTATCAAGAAGGTCACTCCACACTACTATAAATATACTGGAGCACCCAGGTATAACTCATACTCTGATTCTACTAAAAACCTACTTAAAGCCCATGCTAACTTAAGCATCGGAGTTTCTTGCAGGTACCACCACCTTCTGGTGACCAAGGATCAGCAGCACCACCAGGTCCAACAAGTCGGACACGACAGCTCTGGCCACCACAGCAGATCTCCTCCGAGATCGACCTTCAGTTTCAGGTAACCCTCGGAACAGGATTATTGTTGGTTTAGAAACTATACTAGCAACGAGAATTTATTGAGAATTCTTTACTAGCAAAAATCCATTTGTCAGCTTCGTTTTGGTGTTTGGTGCTTTTGGGAATCGGCCAAGGTATGGTTTCGGTTTCATTTATGTAATATGTAATGTTTCTAGAAACTTAGGCTAGTTGACATTAAGATAAGATTGAATGTTTTGGGTGTATGTTTAATTGTATGTGATTTTGATGTTTGGGGATAACTTGTATGATGGTGATGATGATCTGGAGTTTTGGTATGAGGAATATATGAGTTTGATGATGATTGTTGGTATTTAATGATTATGAAGGTTGATGATGAATGTGTGATTTATTGTTGTTGATGGGGGTTTGTTGATATGGTTGGTGATTGATGATGAATATTGATGTTGTTGGTAAATTGAAGGTGAGTATTGAGATTGTTGATAAATGATGTGGATTATGATGAGTTGATGATTTTTGGAATATGTTGATGAATTATGATGTTGAAATTGGTAAAGATGGTGTGAGAGATTGAAATTGAGATAAAATGAGATTGATTTTAATGTTTGGTATTGATTTAATTATGATTGATGAAAGTGTTGGTGGAGGATTGATTTTAGTGTTATATAATTGATGTTTGAAGTTGAGAATAATGTAATGGGTGAAAATTTTGGTATGAATAGTGGAAAGTGACAAATAGGGTGAGTTATGATGGAAAATGGAATTTGGGATGGTTTTATTTGGTTTTGGTTGGTTTGAGTTGTAAAAATTTGGGAAATTGGTAATTTGTGAACTTTTGGTAAAAAGGGAATTTTGGTGAACTTTGATGAGTCATAACTTATGCCTCAGTTTTCCAAATTGGTTGAAATTTATTTGAAATTAAAGTTTATTGAAAACTCTTCAAATTGATATAAAGTTTGTAGGATTTGGATTTTTGTAGAGGAAGTTATAATCATTCAAAGTTTGGTGTTAAAATCTGAAATTCTACAAAGTTGCAGAATTTTGTGATTACTGGTATGTGCGCGCGCACAGCCTTGTGTGCACGCACACCCCCTGCGAAATTTTAAACATGTGTGCACGTACAGACCTGTGCATACGCACACGCAGGGGAAGGCTTCCTATTTTGAGCGCTAGCACAGCTTGTGCGCGCACATACCCAATGAGGATTTACAACCTGTGCGCATGCACAGTCCTGTGTGCACGCACACGTTGGGAATGTCAGTCTGTTGGGGGCGCTAGCACGCCTTGTGAGAGTAGACATAATTATAGAATTTGGTACCTGTGCGTATGCACACCCCTATGCGTACGCACATGTTTTAAAACTTCTCTTTAGCGTGCACGCGCACACCCCTGTGCGTACATACACGCCCTGTTTCTCAAACTTAAACTTTGTTTTCAACTATTTCACCTTCCCAACAAGCTTGTAAGCTTCTGTAACACCATTTTAAGACTCTTGTGATTGTTTTCAGGTATCAGATATGGGAAAGGTCCTAGGAGGATTTTATTTGGTAATTCTTTGAAAATTTAGCAAATGGAGGTTTAGGTTTTTAGTGTACTGAGGATGAGTTTGATTGAGAGAGAAGGAAGAGTGGTGAACTTGGTGATTACTGACAGCGAATTGAGAAATTGATGAACTAATGAGTTCGGAATGGAATTAAGAACTGATGATGGTTATTATGAGCTTGATGAATATGGACGGAAAGTGTGTAGGGCCTATAACCTTGGCGTAGCAGATTTCTCTATTGCATGAGTAGATGTTGTTGAAAGTGATTTGAGATGAGAAATGGTAATGTTTGATGATGATTTGAGGACGAAGAAGTTATTGGATTGTTGAGAGTGTGCGGAGCCTATATCTCCGGCGTGGCAGATTGTTCCGCTGCATGACCAGTTGTTGTTGAGAGTGTACGGGGCCTATATCCCCGGCATAGCAGATTATTCTGCTGTATGATTTATTGTGGTTGGTTCCTTCTCTGCTGTAGGAAGTGTGTGGGGCCAATATCCCTGGCGTAGTAGACTCCTTACTACATGAGTGTGCAGGGCACTATATCTCTGGTGTAGCAGATTCGCTGCTACATGAGTGTACAGGGCACTATATCTCTGGCGTGGCAGAAAAGGCTACATCCGGAAGGATGTGTCGAGTTGGCATTCACGGACCGACAAGTGATATCACGAGCCAATAGGATAGACATTCATCATATGCATCTCTTATGTGCTTGTTTACTTTGATTACTTGAGTTTGCCTAATTGTATAATATGCCTACTTGCTTCTTGCATTACTTGTTATATATTTGAATATTACCTGTGCTTTACTTGCTTGCATTATCTGTGTTTGTCTGGTGCTGAGGAGGTTAGGTAGGCGGTGGCACGGGGATCGCACGGAGGTTAGGTTGGCGAAGGATGTGGGATACAGCAGTGTGATTAGTATTAGTTAGTGTTCATACCCTGGGTCGAGCTATCCGACCTGGACTGATTAAAGATAAAAGCGACCGACCTCTTCATGTTAGGTAGCCCCGACCTCTCCTCTAAAGAGTTCAGCCAAATCGCCATGAGAGGCCCAAGCAGGCCCAAACGAAGGGGCCCAGCCCAATCTAAAGGCAGCAAAGCTTGAGAAAGATAAGGCGGCTCCCCTAAGAAGATAAGATAAGATAACTACTTATCTTAAAGGTCACTCACTACTATAAATACACTGGAGCACCCACATATAACTCATACTCTGATTCTACATAAAAAAACCTGATCAAAGCCCATGCTAACTTAAGCATCGGAGTTTCTTGTAGGTACCACCACCCTCCGGTGATCAAGGATCAGCAGCTCCACCAGGATCAACAAGTCGAACGCAACTGCTCTGGCCACCACCGCAGATCTCATCCGAGATCAACCTACAATTTCAGGTAACCCTCGGAACATTGGCGCCGTTGCCGGGGATCTTGGAAGTCATTCCATCATCATGGCGAACAACCTTGACAACGACCACAACTCTGATTTGGAAAACAGAACGCCGCATAAGAATGCGGACATCACACTAAAAGATACATCTCAACCAAACGAAGATAAGCATTCGCCAAATACAAAAATCCTGGATGCCCTACAAGCTCAACAGGATCGTCTCAAACAGCTCGAAAAAAGAGGCCGAGCATCAATGAGAAGCCGAGAGGGACCTCCAGAGAGAAACTAGGCGACGCCGAGAGCTAGAGAACAAGCTCCTAAAGCTCGAGGCTGATCTCAAAGCTAAAACCATTCAGTCCAGTCACAATGACAGCTCCCACAAGGACCAAGATCCCTTCACCAAAGAGATCATGAAAGCTAAAGTTTCAAAGGATTTTAAAGCTCCCGACATGACCTCATACGACGGTACCTCTGATCCAATCCATCATCTCAGCAATTTCAAAAGCAGAATGTATCTCACTGACTTCTCAGATGCCATTCGATGCAAAGCCTTCCCGACTACCCTAACAAAGACAGCAATAAAGTGGTTCGACAGTTTGCCTCCTAGATCCATCACAAGTTTTGACGACTTAGCCAAAAAATTCCTTGCTAGATTCTCCATCCAGAAGGACAAAGCCAAACACGCCCCGAGCCTATTAGGGATCAAGCAAGGAGATCAAGAAAATCTTCGCAACTACATGGAAAGATTCAACAAAGCGTGTCTGGACATACAAAGTCTGCCAACAGAAGCAACCATCATGGGTCTCATCAATGGCTTGCGAGAAGGACCTTTTAGTCACTCCATATCAAAAAAGCATCCAACATCTCTGAACGAGGTACAAGAACGGGCAGAAAAGTATATTAACATGGAGGAGAATTCTCGATTAGGAGAAACCTCAAAACCTGGATTCTCCTACCCCTCTCGGGACAAGGATAAAGAGTCCAAGAAAAAAGAAGATCAACCTAGTGAGAAGCCTAGAAAATACCACAATTACACCCCTTTTTGGGTGTCTCTTGTGGATGTTTACCGAGAAATATGCAACACTGAGAAGATCCCACCACCCCGCCCAATCAAAAACAAAAGAGGAGGGGAAAGTCGGACAGAGTACTGTGAATACCACCGAATTTATGGACATCCTACTAACGAGTGCTTCAACCTAAAGAATGTCATAGAGAAATTGGCAAGAGAAGGGCGACTAGATTGGTACTTAGCCAACAAAGCGGATGAACCAAGAAAAAGAAGAAGGGACGAAGAGGTCGGACGGGTTGAACGACCACCCCACACTCCTGACAAACATGTTCATATGATAAATGGAGGATTCGCAGGAGGAGGGATCTCTAAATCATCTCGCAAAAGATACCTTAAAGAGGTATATCATGTCGGGGAAGGAGAGAGATCATCTGACCTCCCCACTATTACTTTCACCCAAGAAGATGCAACAGGAATCATCCAGGGGCATGATGATCCCATGGTCATTACTATTATATTGGCCAACGCTAATCTCCACAGAACACTGATAGACCAAGGAAGCTCCGCGGATATCTTGTTTAAATCTGCCTTCGATAAACTCGGTTTACAAGATAAAGAGCTCAGAGCATATCCAAATATCTTGTTCGGACTAGGAGACACTCCAATCCAACCACTTGGATATATCTCACTACACACAACCTTTGGAAAGGGAACCTGGTGAAGGACACTCAACATAGACTACATTGTAGTCGACGTGAGCTCAGCTTACAACGCCCTAATAGGTCGGACAACACTGAACCAGCTCACCACAGTGGTCTCGACTCCACATCTGTGCATGAAGTTCCCAACTCCGGAAGGGATCACCACGATAAAAGGAGACCAAAAATTGTGCGACGTTGTTACAATGAAAGTCTGAACCTTAAAAGCAACCCCAAAGGAGACGAAATCAACACGATCGAACTCGGGGGAGTTAGAGCTTGCGAGGAACTTCGTCCACAACCTAAAGGCGAGACTGAAGAAGTCCAAATCGGCGATGCCCAGGATAAGACAACAAATGTCGGGGAAACCTTAAAGGGAGACTTAAAGGAGCCTCTGATACAGTTCCTAAAGAATAACGTCGACCTCTTTGCATGGAAGGCCGCAGACATGCCGGGCATAGATCCCAAACTAATGTGCCACAAATTGGCGGTATACCCAGGATCTCGGCCAGTGCAGCAGAAGCGTAGGAAGCTGATGAGCGGATAATTTATACCCCTTTTTGGCATTGTTTTTACATAGTTTTTAGTATGTTTTAGTCACTTTTTATTATATTCTTATTAGTTTTTATGCAAAAATCACATTTCTGGACTTCACATGAGTTTGTGTGTTTTTCTGTGATTTCATGTATTTTCTGGCTGAAATTAAGAGATCTGAGCAAAAATCTGATTCAGAGGCTGAGAAAGGACTGCAGATGTTGTTGGATTCTGACCCTCATACACTCGAAGTGGATTTTTTAGAGCTACAGAAGCCCAATTGGCGCGCTCTCAATTGCGTTGGAAAGCAGACATCTTGGGCTTTCCATCAATATATAATAGTCCATACTTTGTCCGAGATTTGGTGGCCCAAACTGGCGTCCAAATGCCCACTAGAGACCCTTTTCTGGCGTAAAACGCCAGAACTGGCACCAGAACTGGAGTTAAATGCCCAAACTGGCACCCAAGCTGGCGTTTAACTCCAACAATGGCCTATGCACGTGTAAAGCTCAATGCTCAGCCCAAGCACACACCAAGTGGGCCCCGGAAGTGGATTTCTGCACTATCTGCACTTAGTTACTTATTTTCTGTAATCTCTAGTAACTAGTTTAGTATAAATAGCACTTTTACTATTGTATTCGTATGGTTGGAAACCCTCTTTTCACTTTTATGTTACATTTGGGAGGCTGGCCATCCGGCCATACCTAGACCATTTTCTCTTATGTATTTCCTACGATGGAGTTTCTACACCTCATAGATTAAGGTGCAGAGCTCTGCTATTCTTTATGAATTAATGTAAGTACTATTGTTTCTATTTCAATTCACACCTACTTCTTCTCCAAGATATACTCTCGTACTTAATTCAGTTAAGTCAGAATGAAGGGGTGACCCGTAACAATCACCCACTATCTTCGTTACTCGCTTATCCAAGATCCGTGTGCCTGACAACAACAAGCGGTCTACATGATGTTCAACGTAGTCATTGGACGACAGCCAAAGTATATTCTCTTGGGTCTCTAATCCACGGACCGTGTTCGGATGTTAGAACCTTCGTGGTATAGGCTAGAACTAATTGGCAGCATTCGTGAGATCTGGAAAGTCTAAACCTTGTCTGTGGTATTCTGAGTAGGATCTGGGAAGGAATGACTGTGACGAGCTTCAAACTCGCGAATGTTGGACACAGTGACAGTGTGCAAAATGATAGAGAGATCCTATTCCGACGCTAGTGAGAACCGGTAGATGATTAGCCGTGCGGTAGCTGTACCTGATATTTTTCATCCGAGACGAGAAATCCGACAGTTAATTAGCCGTGTAGAAACCGTACCTGGTATTTTTCATCCGAGAGGATCATACAGCTTGCCATGGAAGGGAGCACGCATGATTGGAAGAAGACAATAGGAAAGCAGAGGTTCAGAAGCAACAAAGCATCTCCAAACGCTTATCTGAAATTCCCACCAATGAATTACATAAGTATCTTTATTTTATTTTATGTTTTATTTATCTTTTAATTATCAAAACCTCATAACCATTTGAATTCGCCTGACTAAGATTTACAAGATGACCATAGCTTGCTTCAAGCCGACAATCTCCGTGGGATCGACCCTTACTCACGTAAGGTATTACTTGGACGACCCAGTGCACTTGCTGGTTAGTTGTGCGGAGTTGTGAAAAGTGTGATCACAATTTCATGCACCAAGTTTTTGGCGCCGTTGCCGGGGATTGTTCGAGTTTGGACAACTGACGGTTCATCTTGTTGCTTAGATTGGGTAATTTTATTTTATGTTTAAGATTTTTATTTTTATTTTTGAAAAAAAAAATTTTAAGAATGAATTCTAAAGCTTCATGAGATATGTTGAAGCCTGGCTGGCTGTTAAGCCATGTCTAATCTTTTGGACTGAGGTTTCCACTTTTCATTGTAGAAAGGACATGTCTGTATTTGTTATGCTGAAGCTTGGCTGGCCATTTGGCCATGTCTAATTCTTTTGGACCGGAGCTTTAGACTAACATTGCACGAATCTTGGAATTCTTATTAAAAATTTTGAATTTCTTTATTTTCTTTTTCCAAAATATTTTCGAAAAATATACAAAAAAAATTTAATAAAACTAGAAAAACCAAAAAAAAATTTGTGATTCTTGTTTAAGTCTTGTGTCAAATTTTAAGTTTGGTGTCAATTGCATGTTTTTAATTTTTCTTAGATTTTCAAAAATTCATGCATTGTGTTCTTCTTTGATCTTCAAGTTGTTCTTGATGATTTTCCTTGTTTGATCTTTAATTTTTCTTGTTTGGTGTCTTTTCTTGTTTTTCATATGCATTTTCGAATTATTGGTGTCTAAGGTTTAAAAATTTCTAAGTTTGGTGTCTTGCATGTCTTTCTTTTCTTAAAAATTTTCAAAAATATGTTCTTGATGTTCATCATGATCTTCAAAGTATTCTTGGTGTTCATCTTGACATTCAAAGTGTTCTTGCATGCATTATTTGTTTTTATCTTAAATTTTTATGTCTTGTGTCATTTTATTATTTTTCTCTCTCCTCATTAAATATTCAAAAATAAAAAATAATATCTTTCCCTTATTTTACTCATAAATTTTGAAATTTTGAGTTGATTTGGTAAAAAAATTTTAAAATTTAGTTGTTTCTTGTTAGTTAAGTCAAAATTTCAATTTTAAAACTTTATCTTTTCAAATCTTTTTCAAAAATCAAATCTTTTTCATTTTTCTTTCATGTTTTCCGAAAATTTTTTTAATTAATTTTCAAAATATTTCTCTTAATTTTATTTCATAATTTTCGAAATTATTGCTAACATTTAATGTTTTGATTCAAAAATTTCAAGTTTGTTACTTTCCTGTTAAGAAAGGTTCAATCTTTAAATTCTAGAATCATATCTTTTAGTTTCTTGTTAGTCAAGTCATCAACTTTAATTTTCAAAATCAAATCTTTTTAAATTTCTTTTTCAAAATAAATTTCAATCATATCTTTTTCAAAACTTAATTTCAAAATCTTTTTCTAACTTCTTATCTTTTCAAAATTTATTTTCAAATCTTTTTCAATTAACCAGTTGACTTGTTTGTTTTAATTTTAAAAGTTTACTATTTCTTATCTTTTTCAAAACCACCTAATTACTTTTCCACTTCTAATTTTCGAAAACAACTAACCACTTTTTCAAAATTCATTTTAATTAACTAATTATTTTAACTTCTAATTTTATTTTATTTCTTTTAATATTTTCGAAACTAACTTAATTAATTAAATAAAAACAAAAATATTTTTCTTTTCTTTTAATTAATATTCGAATACTCTCCCTCTCATCTCTTTCTATTTATTTTATTTATTTACTAACACTTCTCTTCTACTCATAACTCGAACCCTCTCTCTCTGTGTTCGAATTTCTTCTTCTTCCTTCTTCATTCTATTCTTCTTTTCATCTGACACATAAAGGAATCTCTATACTGTGACATAGAGGATTCCTCTTCTTTTCTATTCTCTTCTTTTTCATATGAGTAGAAACAAGGATAAAGACATTCTTGTTGAAGCTGATCCTGAACCTGAAAGGACTCTGAAGAGGAAGCTAAAGTACAACACTCTGGAGAGGACCTTACAGAAATTTTTGAAAAAGAAGTAGACATGGCAGCCGAACCCAATAACAATGGTGGAGATGCTAGGAAGGTGCTTGGTGACTTTACTGCACCAACTTCCGACTTCTATGGAAGAATCATCTCAATTCCTGCAATTGGAGCAAACAACTTTGAGCTTAAGCCTCAATTAGTTTCTCTAATGCAGCAGAATTGCAAGTTTCATGGACTTCTATTGGAAGATCCTCATCAATTCTTAGCTGAACTCTTGCAAATCTATGACACTGTTAAGACCAATGGGGTTAATCCCGAGATCTACAGACTTATGCTTTTCCCCTTTTCTATAAGAGACAGAGCTAGGATATGGTTGGACTCACAACCTAAAGAAAGCCTGAACTCTTGGAAAAAGTTGGTCAATGCTTTCTTGGCCAAATTCTTTCCGCCTCAAAAGTTGAGAAAGCTTAGAGTGAAAGTCCAAACCTTCAAATAGAAAGAAGGTGAATCCCTCTATGAAGCTTGGGAAAGATACAAGCAATTGATCAGATGGTGTCCTTCTGACATGCTTTCAGAATGGAGCATCTTATGTATATTCTTTGATAGTCTGTCTGAATTGTCCAAGATGTCATTGGACCACTCTACTGGTGGATCTCTTCATCTGAAGAAAACCCCTGTAGAAGCCCAGGAACTCATTGAGATGGTTGCAAATAACCAGTTCATGTACACTTCTGAAAGAAATCCTATGAATAATAGGATGACTCAAAAGAAAGGAGTTCTTGAGATTGATACTCTGAATGCCATATTGGCTTAGAATAAAATATTGACTCAGCAAGTCAATATGATTTCTCAGAATCTGACTGGAATGCAAGCTGCATCCGGCAGTACTAAAGAAGCTTCCTCTGAAGGAGAAGCTTATGACCCTGAGAATCCTGCAATGGAAGAGGTGAATTACATGGGAGTATCCTATGGAAACACTTACAATCCTTCATGAAGGAATCATCCTAATTTCTCATGGAAGGATCAGCAGAAGCCTAATCAAGGCTTCAATAATAACAATGGTGGGAGAAATAGGTTTGGCAATAGCAAGCCTTTTTCGTCATCTTCTGAGCAACAGACAGAGAATTCTAAGCAGAGCCTCTCTGACTTAGCAACCATAGTCTCTGATCTATCTAAGACCACTCTCAGTTTCATGACTGAAACAAGGTCCTCCATCAGAAATTTGGAGGCACAAGTGGGTCAGCTGAGTAAAAAAGTTACAGAAATCCCTCCTAGTACTCTCCCAAGCAATACAGAAGAGAACCTCAAGAGAGAGTGCAAGGCCATCAATATATCCAAAGTGGCTGAACCTATAGAGGAGGAAGAGGCAGTGATTTTCAGTGAGGAAGACCTTGCTGGACGTCCACTAACCATTAAGGAGTTCCCTATTGAGGAACCAAAGGAATCTGAGGCTCATATAGAGACCATAGAGATTCCAATGAACTTACTGTTGCCATTCATGAGCTCTGATGAGTATTCTTCCTCTGAAGAAGATGAAGATATTATTGAAGAGCAAGTTGCTCAGTATCTAGGAGCAATCATGAAGCTGAATGCCAAGTTATTTGGTAATGAGACTTGGGAGGATGAACCTCCATTGCTCATCAATGAACTGAATGCCTTGGTTCAACTGAAATTACCTTAGAAGAAACCGGATCCCAAAAAGTTCTTAATACCTTGTACCATAGGCACCATGACCTTTGAGAAGGCTCTGTGTGACTTGGGGTCAGGTATAAACCTCATGCCACTCTCTGTAATGAAGAAATTAGAGATCTTTGAGGTACAAGCTGCACGAATCTCACTAGAGATGGCAGACAAATCAATGAAATAGGCTTATGGACTTGTAGAGGATGTCTTAGTGAAGGTTGAAGGCCTGTACATCCCTGCTGATTTCATAATCCTAGACACTGGGAAGGATAAGGATGGATCCATTATCCTTGGAAGACCCTTCCTAGCCATAGCAAGGGCTGTGATTGATGTGGACAGAGGAGAGTTAGTCCTTCAATTGAATGAGGACTACCTTGTGTTTAAGGCTCAAGGATCTTCTTCTGTAACCATGGAGAAGAAGCATGAAAAGCTTCTTGATGAGAGGACTTTTGGGTGGTCTAGAAATTTGCGGATAAATCCTCGTTGCAAGTATATTTTCTAAACCTTCAAAAGTCCTTTCATACAAACATTTTGGTTGTCACAAGTAACAAACCCCTTTTTAAATTGATAACCGAGTATTAAACCTCGGGTCATCTTCTCAAGGAATTGCAGGGAAGTATATTTTTATTATTGGTTATGAGTTTGTAAATTGGGGTTTAGGAAGTAAGGTGGGAATATGTTATATGACAAGTAAAATAAAATAATAATAATAAAAATAAAATAAAATCTCTTGGCAAGGTATGAGAACCGGAAGTCCTATCCTTATCAATTGTAATGAGAATTGGATTTTTCTCCCACTTTGTTACCCTCTAACTATGAAGGTAAGTTAAGTGGATGAATTAATTTTTATTCCTCATGTCCTAGTCTTTCTTTGGGAAAGACTAGAGTTATTGGAATTTGAATTAATGAAATGAAGAAATCCAATTTTCAATCAACAATGAGTTTGCCAAAAGGAAGAAAATATCTAAATTAAAAAGCATCAATATAAATAAAGCAAAGCAAAATTAAATCTGAGAATACCTCGAATAAAATACATTCAAAGTAGTAAAATCTAACATGGAAAAGTTCATAAGCCAATTGGGCAACATAAATCAAATACAAATAAAAGCATGAGAGTATCTGAAAGTAAAAGAGAAATAAAAAGTAAAAGGAATATTAAACTTGGATCGAAAGTTACTCCTAAAATTAAGAGAAATCCTAAATCCTAATCCTAAGAGACTCTCTCTAAAAACTACATCTAAAATATAAAAAGTGAATTATGAGAGCCTCCCAATGAATGGATGTATTCCCCCACTTTATAGCCTCTAATCTGTGTTTTCTGGGCTGCAAACTGGGTCAAAAACAGTCCAGAATTTGCTGGTTTCGAATTTTGCCACGCTGGTTTTTCGTCACTGCGACGCGGCCACATGGATCACGTGGTCGCGTCGCCTAGCGTCAGAGGAACTATAGCATATTATATATCAAATCGAAGCCCCAGACGTTAGCTTTCCAACACAACTGAAACCGCATTGTTTGGACCTCTGTAGCCAAAGTTATAGCTGTTTGAGTGCGAAGAGGTCAGGCTGGACAGCTTAGCAATTTCTCCAACTTCTTGTATTCCTTCCACTTTTGCATGCTTCCTTTCCATCCTCTGAGCCATTCCTGTCCTGTAATCTCTGAAATCACTTAACACACATATCAAGGCATGTAATGGTAATAAGAGAGGATTAATAATGAGCAAATATAAGATCAAAGAAGCATGTTTTCAATCATAGCACAAAATCAGGAAGGAGTTGTAAAACCATGCAAATAGTATGAATAAGTGGGTAAAGAGTTAATAAAAACCACTCAATTGAGCACAAGATAAACCATAAAATAGTGGTTTATCAACCTCCCCACACTTAAACACTAGCATGTCCTCATGCTAAACTCAAGAGAAACTAGATAAAAACCATAAAGATGAAGAGGAATGGTAGAATGTATGAAATGCAACCTATCTATATGAATGCAACTACATGCAAAATGTTTCTACCTACTTGGTCAAAAGTAAACAAATCTTTTAAGAACAAATATGAATTGGATTTCACTAATTCAAATCATGAAAATGAAGTACAAATAGACTTGTAGAAGAAAATAGCTCATGAAAGCCGGGAACAAGGAATTGAGCATCGAACCCTCACTGGTAGTGTATACACTCTAATCACTCAAGTGTTTAAGGTTCGATCCTCTCAATTCTCTACTATCCTTGCTTTCTAAGGCTTGCTCTTCATCTAACAACCAACACAAATTTAATGCACAGATACACATATCAAGAGGTCTTTTAAGGGTTGTAATGGGGTTAGGGTCAAGGTAGGATTATATTTGGCCAAGTGGACTAAAATCTGAATCCTTAATTAACTTAAACTTTCCACCTAACTTAAACAATCCATGTAATCATAATACAAAATCTAACTATCCATTAACCATGTTTTCCACATATTCATGCATTCTAATTTTAAGTACAGTACATATGCATTGCTTTCAACATTTACTTTGGGGCATTTTGTCCCCTTTTACTTATTTGCTCTCTTTTTCTTTTTTTTCTTTTTTTTAATAACTTTTTTTTCTTTTGTTTTTCTCAATGCATATGATTAATTTATTGAATGCATGAACATATTCTCAACATTCTTTCACATTTTCAGAAAATTCTAACATACTCAATTCTTAAACCAAATGTTTCCAAACCCACTTTCTCCACACTTAAATCATAAGTACTCTCACTAGTCTAAGCTAACTAAGGATTCAAATTAAGGACATTATTGTTTTCCGCTTAGAGTTAATGATGTGCTAAAGTAAAGAATAAAAGAGGTAAAATAGGTGTAACAAACCATCATGTTTGTATTGACAATTAATTTCAATTAATACAATAGTAAAGGGAGTTTATGAAAAGCAAGCATTGAATAGTATAAAGTAAAATAGAGAAGTGCATAATGCCATATGGGCTTTTTCACAAACACATAGCATGCATAGTAAATAAGCTATTTGAAAGTATTAAATTGAACATGCAAGAAACCCTTTAAAAAGTAATATATAATTGTCAAACCATTGTAATAATCCAAAAATATAGAAAAATAATGACCCAAATAAATATCTAACACCAATGAAAAAAATGCAATGAATGAAAGTATGCAAATAAATTAAATAAAATAGAATGAGAGGGAAAAAGGATGAGAAGAAGAAAAAGAAAGTGAGAAAGGAGAGAGAAGGAAGAAATTAGGATTAGAAAAGAGAAGATAAGAAAATTGGCACTAATCTGGATAGGTTGTGCAACGCTGGCGATGCGGTCGCGTGGTGCGCGATAAGGTTGGGTGACGCGGACGCGTGGGGCACGCGATCGCGTGACTCGATTTGTGCTAGTGGCGCGAGTGCAGCCTCGCGGTCGCACAACTCTCTGTTCAAAACTCAGTATTGCCAAAATCTAGGGTGACGCGGTCGCGTGGTTGACGCGATCGCGCGGGTGGCCTTATTTCCAATATGACGCGGACGCGTAGGTGACGCGTTCGCATGGCAGGGCTTGTGCTACTAGCACGAGTCCAGCCTAACTCTAGCTCAACTTTCGGCTATGCACCTGGTTGACGTCGATTTTCAGGTCACGCGGCCGCATGGGAGGCCATTATTCCCATATGACGCAGTCACGTGGGGTGATTTGTGCCATTGGCACGCCTCCAGCACTGCTTCTGTGAAACTCTATGTTCATATTAATATTGTCTCCCATCTCCTTGCGACGCGGACGCGTTGCTGATGCGGTCGCGTCGCGTGGCACTTTTTTTTTTTTTTTGAAAAATGCAGAATGCAGTGGTAATATGAATGTGATGCAAAACTCCAGGTTCAATATAACAAAATAAAATAAAATTCAAAAACAAATAAAACTAAATAAAAATGAAAAAGAACGATCATACCATGGCGGGTTGTCTCCCACCTAGCACTTTTAGTTAGAGTCCTTAAGTTGGACATTTGATGAGCTTCCTGTTATGGTGGCTTATGCTTGTATTCATCCAGGAATCTCCACCAGTGTTTGTGATTCCAGTAACCTCCGGGGTCCCAAACTAGGCATGTAAAGGCCTTAAAAAGCTTCAAACGGATTCTTAGGCTCCTGGGGTGACAAATGCCAGAACAGATTCCAGGATCCCAAACTTTACTTTTACACCCGTTTTTGTCTCGAACTGCATTTTTCCAGCCGGGTGAAAGGTGATCTGAATTCTCACTGCAACGACCAAACAGCTTCCTAGACCCATTCAATTGAGCTTTATACCAACCCTTGCGTTTGAACTTAAAGCTTCCAACCATGATGAACCTTGCAGGACAATTCTTACCACTGGCCCTTTTCCTCTTACTCTTAATGCCACAAAGAGCTCTAAGTTGACCACCCGTCTCCAGTAGCCCATATTCAAGTGGGATTAGAAAGCTATGGGATATGAATTTTACCCACTTGAATGTTGTGAAGGATGATGGAAACTTAGGGGGAGGTCTTTTTAATGAAATTGCAAGCTCCATTCCCTTGTGCTCTTTTCTGATAACTACCACTTCTTTGCAAGCTTCTTCAATTTCAACCTCTTCCTCTTGGT
The DNA here is from genome assembly GCF_000816755.2 of Arachis ipaensis. Classification (NCBI taxonomy): domain Eukaryota; kingdom Viridiplantae; phylum Streptophyta; class Magnoliopsida; order Fabales; family Fabaceae; genus Arachis; species Arachis ipaensis. The sequence continues at coordinate 81,344,885 of NC_029788.2, read as the reverse complement.
AGCTCTCTTTCAATTCAATCTCTTCTTCATTGCTTTCCAAGGGCATGGGAGGTTGTGCTTCTTCTTCTTGAATCTCCATCTCCTGATCAACCTCTTCCAAGTCTTCAACTATGATATGCTTTGGAGGTTGTACACCCTCCTCAGCATCAATTACAACCGTCTTGGAAGGAGGCTCTATGTCTTGACTTTCCCATGGAGGTTCTGCATCTCCTAAGTCTTCAACCAACTCTTCTTCTTGAACAATGACAGCTTCTTCTACTTGTTCTAGTACGAATTCATTCTCTGTCTTGTCCACTGGGGTTTCTGGTATCTCCTTCATGCTATGCTCTTCACTAGACTGTCCATATGGGGCTGTGGCTGATCCTTGTGTATTTAAGCGTCTAGAAGCCCATTGAATTAATACTTGCCCCAGTTGTTGAACGGTTGCCTAAAATTTAATTACTGTTTCCCTTAGGCGATCCTCTGCTTCTCGGGTTGCCGGACTTGGACATGCTACAAAAGAAAGTGGTGGTGGTTGGGAGTGATTAGATTGGAATTGGGGTGGTTCTATATATGGTTCATATGGCTCATAAGGTCAAACCCCTTTTAAAATTGATAACCGAGTATTTAAACCTCGGGTCGTCTTCTCAAGGAATTGCAGGGAGGTGTTCTTATTATTGATTATGAAAAAGTGTGTTTTTGGGGGATGTTGAGTTTGGGCAATGGGCACAGGTATATGTTGACGTTGGGTTTTTTGCCAGTAAAGAATGTCATAAAAACAGTCGTGTTGTAGATATAGTCTCTAAACCGACAAAAATCCCTTCGTACAAACGTTTTGGTTGTCACAAGTAACAAACCCCTTTTAAAATTGATAACCGAGTATTTAAACCTCGGGTCGTCTTCTCAAGGAATTGCAAGGAGGTGTTCTTATTATTGATTATGAAAAAGTGTGTTTTTGGGGAATGTTGAGTTTGGGCAATGGGCACAGGTATATTTAAATGACAAATAAAATAAATTAACAATAATAAAATCTCTTGGCAAGGTATGGAGAACTGGGGGTCCTATCCTAGTTATCCTTATCAATTGTGATGAGAATTGGATTCTTCCCCTACCTTATTAACCTCCAACTATGAATGTAAGTTAAGTGGACAAATTAATTCCAATTTTCAATCAACAATGAGTTTGATAACTCAAGAGTTACCAATGTCTCAACCAAAGCCAAAAGAGAAAAATCCAAATTATTTATATAATAAAAAGAGAGCAATCATAAGTCTGAAATACTTCGAATTATATTAAATAAAATGTTCAAATCATAACATGGGAATTCATAAATCAAATTGGAAAAATAAATAAAAATAAAGAACCTGAGATTGAGAGTCACTCCTAAAACTAAGAGAAATCCTAAATCCTAATCCTAAGAGAGAGGAGAGAACCTCTCTCTCTAAAAAACTACATCTACTCCTAAAATTATGAATTATGGAAGCATCCTTATGAATGGATGCAATCCCCACTTTATAGCCTCTAATCTGTGTTTTCTGAGCCGCAAACTGGGTCAAAAACAGTCCAGAATTCGCTGGTTTCGAATTTTGCCACGCTGGTTTTTCGTCACTGCGACGTGGCCGCATGGATCACGCGGTGGCATCACCTAGCGTCAGGGGAACTATAGCATATTATATATCAAATCGAAGCCCCAGACGTTAGCTTTCCAACGCAACTGGAATCGCATCGTTTGGACCTCTGTAACTAAAGTTATAGCCGTTTGAGTGCAGAGAGGTCAGGCTGGACAGCTTAGCAATTTCTCCAACTTCTTGCATTCCTTCCACTTTTGCATGCTTTCTTCCCATCCTCCAAGCCATTCCTGCCTTATAATATCTGAAAATACTTAACACACATATCAAGGCATCTAATGATAATAAGAAAGGATTAATAATAAGCAATTATAAGATCAAAGAAGCATGTTTTCAATCATAGCACAAAATCAGGAAGGAAATATAAAACCATGCAAATAGTATGAATAAGTGGGTAAAGAGTAGATAAAAACCACTCAATTGAGCACAAGATAAACTATAAAATAGTGGTTTATCAAGGCCACGCACCAGAAATTACAAAAAATGCTCCCAGCAATTTCTGAAGCCCTTTTTGGCCCAGATCCAAGTACAGAAAGCACAGATTAGAGGTTATAAAGTGGGGGAATGCATCCATTCAAAGGAAAGTCTCCAATTATTTTACTTTTGATGATTTACAGATAGTTTTTAGAGAGAGATTCTCTCCTCTCTCTCTTAGGATTAGGATTTAGGATTTTTCTTGCTTTCATGATTGTCCCTTTTTATCAGGTTCAACTTTCCTTTTTATTATCTTCTCAATTTAATTTATGAACTTTTCTATGTTACAGATAATTCTCTTAATTAATGTTATTTGAGGTATTTCAGTTTATGATTGCTCTCTTTTGTTTATGTTACTGTTACTTCCAACCTGAAGATATTTTTATTCGAGTAGATTTACTTTTCCCCTTTTGGTCTTGGTTAAGAAATCAATAACTCAGGAGTTATCAAACTCAACGTGATCGATAATTGTTATCTTTGCTAATTGAATTGAACTTCAATAATTCCAGTCCTTTCTTAGGAATTGACTAGAACCTGAAGATCAGACTAATTAATCCACTTGATCTTCCCTTGCTTTAATAAAGGCTAACTAAGTGGGATTAAGATTCAATTCCCGTCTCCATTGATAAGGATAACTAGGATAGGACTTCCAATTTCTCATACCTTGCCAAAAGTGTGTTTTACAGTTATTTATTTATTTTACTTGTCACTCAAATTACTTGTTCCTTACTTTCAAAACCCCCAATTTACAATCTTCATAACCAATAGTAAGAACATACCTCCCTGCAGTTCCTTGAGAAGACGACCCGAGGTTTAAATACTTCGGTTATTAATTTTAAAGGGGTTTGTCACTTGTGACAACCAAAACGTTTGTATGAAGGGATTTCTGTCGGTTTAGAAACTATATCTACAACGCGACTATTTTTATAAAATTCTTTACCAGCAAAAATCCTAACGTCAAAATGGCGCCGTTGCCGGGGATTTGCAAACGTGTGCCTTATTATTGGTTATTGTAAATATTTTATTTTACCTGTTTATTTATTTTATTTTTGCTTTTTAATTTTTATTAGCTACTATGAATTCTCACCCCTCTCGCTTTGAGTTTGGTTCTAATATTGTTGCAAGGAGTGAAAGTTATAACAGGAATATGCATCAAGGTCAGAGAAATCAAAGATGGATGGAGCTAAGAGGATTTGATCAACCCTTTAGGCAACAACACCCTCCAAGATATCATGGACAAAGACCATTCTACAATGCATACCAAGCTGATAGATATGGTGGACCACCCTGTAACTACCAACAAGCCCTACCCTGTGCTTATAGACCACCCTCTCAACGTAGCTTCGAACCACCACACTCACAAGTTCTTTTTCACCATTCACCCCCATATGATCCTTATTTACCCCAATCCCAATCCGATTACTCCCAAACACCACCACTTCCCTACGTACCATGTCCAAATCCATCACCTCCAGGATCACAGGCTCGCCTCAAGGAAACAGTAGATCAACTTCAAACAACCCTTCATCAACTGGAGCAAGCAATAAGTCAATTATCTTCTAGACGTTCGGGCATTCAAGGACCTCCCACAATCCCATGTGGACAATCTAATGAAGAGCGTAGCATGAAGGAGATACTAGAAACTCCAGTGGACAAAACAGAGCGTGACTTCGTACTGGAACAAGTAGAGGAAGCTGTCATTATAAATGAAGAAGAGTTGGTTGAAGACTTAGGAGACACTAAACTTCCATGGGAATCCAGAGTTGTGGAAAATTCTGTCAAGGACGTTACAATTAATGCTAAGGAGGATAGTGCACAACCCCCAAGGTAAGTCTTTTATGAAGAACTAGACGGAATAATCCAAGAAGCAAATCTCCTTGATGATGATAGTCACATGTCAAGTTCTCCTAGTAATGAACTTGCATCCGCAAGTGAATTCTCTGAGATTAAAGAACCTTATCCAAGTGAATACGAAGAAGATGCGGAGGTAGATTTCTCTCAACCTCCAGCTTATGACTTGAGTGATGAGGAAGACATAGAAGACTTTGATCAGGACGATGTTGCATTTGAAGAATTCTGCAAGGAAGTGGAGAAATTCACAGAAGAGCACAAGGGAGTAGAACTTACAGAACCACTGGAAATACCTACCCCAAGGCCATTACCACCTAATACAAGCTTCAAGTGGGTACAATCCTTAACCTTTATCTTTACTTTTCCACTTGAATATGGTTTGCTTGAAACAGATGGCCAGCTTAGAGCTCTCTGCGGCTTTAAGAGTAAGAGGGAAATGGCTCGCACTCAGAGCTGGTGCACAAGGTTCAATAAGGTTCCACGCTTCAACTCGAAGTGCACAGATTGGCATCATGTTCAATCGAATAGATCTCGGAAAATGTTTGATTATCTTGGTGAGAATCTAATTTCTAAACCGCCCGGATGGAAAAATATAGATCAAGACGAAGGCGGATTTAAAAGCAAAGTTTGGGATCCTAAAATCTATTCTGACATTCGTCACCCCGGGAGCCTGAGAATCTGTTTGAAGCTGCTCAGAAGCTTTACATGCCTAGTTTGGGACCCCGGAGGCTGTTGGTATTCCAAATATTGGTGGAGATTTCTGGATGAGTTTAAGCATAAGCCACCATAACAAGAAGCTCATCCAATGTCCAACTTAAGGACTTTAACTAAAAGTGCTAGGTGGGAAACAACCCACCATGGTATGGTCGTTTCTTTTTCAGTTTTATTTCGTGTTATTCATTTTTATTCTTTTTTTTCAATTGAACCTGAATATTATTCATTAGCATTGCATACTGCAAAATTGCATAATTGCATATAAAAAAAAGGGGCGTGCGACGCGACCGCATTGCTCATGCGATCGCGTCAGTTGCGAAAACCACCTCCCACGCGTCCGCATCATTCACGCGGCCGCGTGATCTGAAAATCGGCGTAAAGATCCAACGCCCAGAAAGTTGGGCTGGAATCGTGCGGCTGTTGTGCGTTTCGCACAAAACGACCCACGCGGTTGCGTCCCTGACACAATCGCATCCCTTGCACAACACCCATCCCACGCGATAGCGTGAGCGATGCGTCCGCGTCATGCGGATATCATGGCACCCCAGTGGAGATAGAGAGTTGTGCCAAAACGACGCTGGAATTGTGTGATTCGCACAATTTCCGGAAACGCGGTCGCATGCCCCACGCGACCGCGTCATTAATCCTTTTTCCATTCCATGCGGTCGCATTACTCACGCAATCGCGTCAACCCCCATTCCACCCCAGCCACGCGATCGCGTGGATTCAAATTCATTAACCCCCCCAATGACGTGAAACCCTACCCTGTTGCGCCGCCCCCCCTCCCTCCAACCCCTTTCTTCTTCCTCTTCTCTGCAACCCCCCTCTCCACCCCTCACCACCCACAACCACCACCACCGGTCGCACCACCGTCGACCATCCAGCCACGACCGCGACGCCACCCCCCTTCTTCCTTCCCTCTCTTTCTTCTTCTTCTCTTCTCTTCTTTCCTCCACCACCGCTGCCCCCTCTGCAACCACCACCCCCACCGCGCCACCATCACCGCCACGTAACCCACCACCAACACCCTCACCCCTTCCCTTCCTTCCCCCTTAACACCTACCCCTCCTATTACCCCTACCCAAAAACCCCCTGCCTCCGAACAGCCACCACCACCGCGCTAACCGCCCCTCAACCGCCACGTCAGCCACCACCACAACCACCCCCTACCATCTCTCTGTCCTACTTTTATTCATACACCTACCAGGTTCCGCCAAATGCCACTCTTTCAATTCATAGTTAATTGCATATTTTTCCGTTTATGTTCAAAATTAGGCTAGTTAGATATGCATGTTGTAGTGGATTCTAGGTGGTTAGGTAGCCTAGGATGTGGTTAATGGATCTAGGCCTGATTAAATACACTGTTCTTGCTACTTGTTTTATAATTTTTGCAATTCTATTGTTGCTGTGATCTAAGTATTGTTCATATGATATTCTTACTGTTCATACTGCTATTGCGACTGCTCTTTCATGTTCATATTATTTATATCTATTTACAGTTTATTTTAATTTATATGAACTACTCTGCCTGCTGTTTATTTTCTGGGAACATCCAATTTTAGCTGGAATGCTGCCCAATTTTCTGTAAATTGTTTTGATTCTCATTCATGTATTGGTTTTGGCATTTTCAATTTTGCTTTCCTTAGCTTTCACCAAACTAATTCCTGAATGCACGGGCCAGCATTCCTATTCCTTTTGTTTCCCCGATTAATAAATCACATTATTGATAATTTGATTTCCAATTTTCGTTAGTGATATATCTATATGAATCATCAACAACTTGATTTTCTTGCTTGAATATGAGTTGTGTGTTGCTTCAAATTGTGAATTTCTTGTTACTTAGAAACCAATCATCTTGCCACTTACTCTGACTTTCTTTTTACTAAGAATCCTCTATGTCCATCCTGGACATCATGCATGATGACTCCTGGCGGGAGAAACACTTTACCCCGCAGGAGAAGGCTAACCAGCTACTCCCTGCCACTGATCCCATCAAGTTTGCAAACAGATACTGCGAGCTGAAGTATCCGGTGTTTGCAACCTCCAGAAACCTGTACCTAGAGTGGACTCTGAAAATTCCGGCAGAACTCCAGCAATACACCTCCGATCAAATCAAACAAAGAGACTGGTTCTTCCTGGAGAGAAACCTGGCAGAGGTCAATGCTTCTTGGGTAAGAGAGTTTTACTGCAATTATTTCAAAACTTCCTTAGATGCAGTGAACCTAAGAGGGAAGCAGATACTGGTCACTGAAGAGGCCATTGAGGATATTCTGCAACTTCAGCCTAAATCCGATCAGCTTGATGGTTACCAAAAGGCTGAGGAGGACATGCGCTTCATGAGGTTTGACTGGGATGCGGTCAAGGCAAGGATAGCCCTTGACCCGACTGTCCCATGGGTCATGGGTCAGAACACCACCATGCCTAAGGGAATCAAGCGGATATACTTAAATGATGAGGCTCGGCTCTGGCACCAGATCCTGAGCAACTTTATTATGCTGAGTACTCATGAGACGGAGCTACCTGCTGCTATGATCACCCTCCTCTGGTGTGTGATGAAGGGTAAGGACCTGTACCTGCCACGATTCATCCGGTACTACATGGCCAGGGTCCACGTCAGAGGCACTCTCCCCTTCCCATATCTGATTACCCAGCTCGGACGTCGAGCTGACGTGCCTTGGGAGGATGCTGATGAGAAGCCACCTGCTGCAGAATGCAAAAATATTATCCCTCACAGCAGGAACTTTCTGGCTTTGGGCTACAGACCTCCATTCCTCACTGCCCCTGATGAGACAGCCACACCTTTAGCTGGCCCCTCTTCATCTACTGCTATCCCAGCTACCACCACTGCACCTCCACCTGCCTCAGAGCCAGTTTATCACCTCATGCACCGCCTATTTCAGCAGCTAGATCAGATAGAGCATCGCAACCGGCGCCAATATGAGAGATCTGAGCATCGCAGCAAGCGACGCTATGAGCACCTAAAGCTGATGATACGATCTGGCAGCGACATCCCCTCCGAGCCTGACACACCATCAGAGCCATCTGAGGAGGAGGTGGATGATCATGAGGCGGAGACCCATCCACAGAGAGAGGCTGAGCAGGCAGGCCCGGAACAGGCTGCATCACAGCAGGAGGAGCCACATCAGATTCAGGCTGCAGACCCAAAGGTTCCTATACAGTCAGCACCTCCTCTGCAGCAGGTGGTGCACGAAATTGTGATCCCTGATAATGGCTCCAAAAACTTGGTGCTCTAATCTTAATTCATAATTTGTCACAACTTCGATACAACTGACCAGCAAGTGCACTGGGTCGTCCAAGTAATAAAATCTTACGTGAGTAAGGGTCGATCCCACGGAGATTGTTGGTATGAAGCAAGCTATGGTCATCTTGTAAATCTCAGTCAGGCGGATATCAAATGGTTATGGAGTTTTCGAATAATAATAATAAATAAACAGAAAATAAAGATAGAAATACTTATGTAAATCATTGGTGAGAATTTCAAATAAGCGTATAGAGATGCTTTCGTTCCTCTGAACCTCTACTTTCCTGCTGTCTTCATCCAATCATTCCTACTCCTTTCCATGGCAAGCTGTATATAGGGCATCACCGTTGTCAATGGCTACTTCCCATCCTCTCTGTGAAAAAGGTCCAAATGCTCTGTCACGGCACGGCTAATCATCTGGAGGTTCTCGATCATACTAGAATAGGATTCACCCTCCTTTTGCGTCTGTCACTACGCCCAGCACTCGCGAGTTTGAAGTTCGTCACAGCCATCCCTTCCCAGATCCTACTCGGAATACCACAGACAAGGTTTAGACTTTCCGGATCTCAGGAATGGCCATCCATGGGTTCTAACTTATACCACGAAGATTCTACGGTCCCCTGTATTAGATATCTAAGAGATACTCATTCTAGCTTGTTTGCATGTAGAACGGAAGTGTTTGTCAGGCACGCGTTCATAAGTGAGAATGATGATGAGCGTCACATAATCATCACATTCATCATGTTCTTGGGTGCGAAAAGATATCTTAGAAGCGGAATAAGTTGAATTGAATATAAAACAATAGTACTTTACATTAAATCATGAGGAACAGCAGAGCTCTACACCTTAATCTATGGAGTGCAGAAACTCTACCGTTGAAAATACATAAGTGATGAAGGTCCAGGAATGGCCGAATGGCCAGCCCCCAAACGTCATCAATATGATCCCAAAGTTGAACTAAAAATCATAAGATCTCCTAATACAATAGTAAAAAGTCCTATTTATACTAAACTAGCTACTAGGGTTTACAGAAGTAAGTAATTGATGCATAAATCCACTTTCGGGGCCCACTTGGTGTGTGTTTGGGCTGAGCTTGAAGTTTACACATGCAGAGGCTTCTTTTGGAGTTGAACGCCAAGTTGTAATGTATTTTTGGCGTTCAACTCTGGTTCGTGACGTGTTTCTGGCGTTTAACTCCAGACTGCAGCGTAGAACTGGCGTTCAACGCCCTTTTTCTTCATCTAAACTTGGGCAAAGTATGGACTATTATATATTTCTGGAAAGCCCTAGATGTCTACTTTCTAACGCAATTAGAAGCGCGCCATTTTGAGTTCTGTAGCTCGAGAAAATCCACTTTGAGTGCAGGGAGGTCAGAATCTAACAGCATCAGCAGTCCTTCTTCAACCTCTGAATCTGATTTTTGCTCAAGTCCCTCAATTTCAGCCAGAAAATACCTGAAATCACAGAAAAACACACAAACTCATAGTAAAGCCGCTTAGGCCAGGATTTTATTCCTTTAGGCCCTCATATCCACTGATGTTGAAAGCCTTGGGATCCTTTTTATTTACTCTTGCCTTTTGATTTTAAGGGTTACTAGCTTTTTGCTCTTGCCTCTTGGTTTTAAGAGTTTTTGGCTTTTTCTGCTTGCTTTTTCTTTTTTTTTTCTTTTTTTGCCATTTTTTTCTGCAAGCTTTTGTATTCACTGCTTTTTCTTGCTTCAAGAATCATTTTTATGAATTTTCAGAT
>NC_029788.2:81324210-81335026 GCF_000816755.2 Arachis ipaensis | reverse complement strand
CTCATGATGCTATGGATCATGATGGCCCGGTCTATAGTAACTTCAGACCGGTTGCTAGTGGAAATGATTGAGCGTTGAATGAACTCTAACCATCCTCTAGCTACAGGCTTAAGGTCCAGTCTTCTCAGTTGAACCGGTTTGCCTTTTGAGTCAATCTTCCATTGAGCTCCTTCCACACATATGTCCATGAGGACTTGGTCCAACCTTTGATCAAAGTTGACTCTTCTTGTGTAGGGGCGTGCGTTCTCTTCCATCATTGGCAAGTTGAACGCCAACATCACATTTTCTGGACTAAAATCTAAGTATTTCCCCCAAACCATAGTGAGATAATTCTTTGGGTTTGGGTTCTTACTTTGATCATGGTTCCTAGTGATCCATGCATTAGCATAGAACTCTTGAACCATTAGAATTCCGACTTGTTGGATGGGGTTTGTTAGAACTTCCCAACCTCTTCTATGGATCTCATGTCGGATTTCCGGATACTCATTTTTCTTGAGTTTGAAAGGGACCTCGGGAATAACCTTCTTCTTGGCCACAACATCATAGAAGTGGTCTTGATGGGCTTTGGAGATGAATCTTTCCATCTCCCATGACTCGGAGGTGGAAGCTTTTGTCTTTCCTTTCCCTTTTCTAGAGGATTCTCCGGTCTTAGGTGCCATCAATGGTAATGGAAAAACAAAAAAAAGCTATGCTTTTACCACACCAAACTTAGAATATTGCTCGCCCTCAAGCAAGAGAAGAAAGAAGAGATGAAGGAGAAAAAGAAATGGAGGAGAGGGAGAGAGGTTTGTGTTTCGGCCAAGAAGAGGAAGAGAGGGTTGTGTTGTGTGAAAATGAAGAAGAATTGACGGGTTTATATAGTGTAGGGAGAGGGGTTAGGTTCGGCCATTCAGGGTGGGTTTGGGTGGAAAAGTGATTTTGAATTTTGAAGGTAGGTGGGGTTTATGGATGTGAGTGGTGAATGGAAAACAGAATGGATGACTGTGAATTGAGAGAGAGATGGTGATATAGGATTATGAGGAGGGAAGGTGAGTGGAGGTATGTGGGGATCCTGTGAGGTCCACAGATGCTGAGATGATCCTGTGGGGTCCACAGATCCTGAGGTGTCAAGGAATTGCATCCCTGTACCAATTAGGCATGTAAAATGCTTTTGCATGCAATTCTGGTGTTTAAACGCCGAATTGGTGCTTGTTCTGGGCGTTCAGCGCCCAGATGCAGCATGTTTCTGGCGTTGAACGCCAGTTCTATGCTTGTTTCTGGCGTTCAGCGCCAGCTTTCCTCAGTGTAGCTTGCACCTCAAAGATTCCCAGTTTCTCCATTACAGAGAGTGGCATGAGGTTTATTTCTGACCCAAGATCACATAGAGCCTTCTCAAAGGTTATGGTGCCTATGGTACAAGGTATTAGGAACTTTCCAGGATCCTGTTTCTTCTGAGGCAATCTCAGTTGATCCAATGCATTTAGTTCATTGGTGAACAGGGGAGGTTCATCTCCCCAAGTTTCATTACCAAATAAATTGGCATTCAGCTTCATGATTGCACCAAGGAACTTGGCAACTTGCTCTTCAGTAACATCTTCATTCTCTTCAGAAGAAGAATACTCATCAGAGCTCATGAAGGGCGTAAGGAGGTTTAATGGAATCTCCATGGTCTCTAGATGAGCCTCAGATTCTTTTGGTTCCTCAAAGGGATCTCTTTGTTGATCACTGGACGTCCCAGGAGGTCTTCCTCACTGGGATTCACGTCCTCCTCCTCTTCTATGGTTTCGGCCATCATGGTCATTTAAATGGCCTTGCACTCTCTTTTTGGATTTTCTTCTGTATTGCTTGGGAGAGCACTAGGAGGGGTTTCAATGATCTTCTTACTCAACTGGCCCACTTGTGCCTCCAAATTTCTAATGGAGGACCTTGTTTCATTCATGAAACTCAGAGTGGCCTTAGATAGATCAGAGACTAAGTTTTCTAAATTAAAGGTATTTTGTTCAGAGTTCTTTGTCTGTTGCTGAGTGGATGATGGAAAAGGCTTGCTATTACTAAACCTATTTCTTCCATCATTATTAAAGCCTTGTTGAGGCTTTTGTTGATCCTTCCATGAGAGATTTGGGTAATTTCTCCATGAGGAATTATAGGTGTTTCCATGGGGTTCACCCATGTAATTCACCTCTGCAATTGCAGGATTCTCAGGATCATAAGCTTCTTCTTCAGAAGATGCCTCTTGAGTACTGTTGGATGCAGCTTGCATTCCATTCAGACTCTGAGAAATCATATTGACTTGCTGAGTCAATATTTTATTCTGAGCCAATATGGCATTCAAAGTATCAATTTCAAGAACTCCCTTCTTCTGAGGTGTCACATTACTCACAGGATTCCTCTCAGAAGTGTACATGAACTGGTTGTTAGCAACCATGTCAATGAGTTCTTGAGCTTCTGCAGGCATTTTCTTTAGGTGAATGGATCCACCTGCAGAAGTATCCAATGACATCTTAGCTAATTCAGACAGACCATCATAGAATATATCCAGGATGGTCCATTCTGAAAGCATATCAGAAGGACACTTTCTGGTCAGTTCCTTGTATCTCTCCCAAGCGTCATAGAGGGATTCACCTTCTTTCTGTCTGAAGGTTTGAACATCCACTCTAAGCTTACTCAGCTTTTGAGGAGGAAAGAACTTGGCTAAGAAGCCTTGACCAGCTTATCCCAAGAGTTCGGGCTATCCTTAGGTTGAGAGTCCAACCATATTCTAGCTTTGTCTCTTACAGCAAACGGGAAAAGCATGAGCCTGTAGACTTCAGGATCTACTCCATTAGTCTTAACAGTGTCACATATCTGCAAGAATTCAGTTAAGAACTGAAAGGGATCTTCAGATGGAAGTCCATGAAACTTGCAGTTTTGTTGCATCAGAGAAACTAATTGAGGTTTAAGCTCAAAATTGTTTGCTCCAATGGCAGGAATGGAGATGCTTCTTCCATGTAAATTGGAATTAGGTGCAGTAAAGTCACCAAGCATCCTCCTTGCATTATTATTATTTTCGGCTGCCATCTCCTCTTCCTGTTCGAAAATTCTTATAAGGTTGTCTCTGGATTGTTGTATTTTAGCTTTTCTTAGTTTCCTCTTCAGAGTCCTTTTAGGTTCAGGGTCTGCTTCAACAAGAATGTTCTTGTCCTTGCTCCTACTCATATGACAAAGAAGGGAATAACAAAGAAAATATGGAATCCTCTATGTCACAGTATAGAGATTCCTTTGTGTGAGTAGAAGAAGAAAAGAATGTAATGTAAAGAAAGAGAAGGCAGGAGAATCCAAACACAAGGGTGAGAGGAGCAGAGATATGAGATGAAGAGAAGTGTTAGTAAGTAATAAATAAATAGAAGGAGATGGGAGAGAGGAAATTTCGAAAAATAAATTTTGAAAAAGAGTTAATGATTTTCAAAAATTAAGATAAAATTAAAATTAAAATTAAAAATTAAAACAATTAATTAATTAAAAAGAATTTTTGAAAAAGTGGGAGGTATTTTTGAAAATTAGAGAGGGATAGTTAGTTAGGTAGTTTTGAAAGAGATAAGAAACAAACAAAAAGTTAATTAGTTAGTTGAAACAAATTTTGAAAATCAAATTTTAAAAGATAAGAAGATAAGAAGTTAGAAAAGATATTTGAAAAAGATAAGATAAAAAGATATTTTTGAAAAGATATGATTGAAATTAGTTTTGAAAAAGATTTGATTTTTAAAATCACAATTAATGACTTGATTCATAAGAAATCACAAGATATGATTCTAGAACTCAAAGTTTGAATCTTTCTTAACAAGTAAGTAACAAACTTGAAATTTTGAATCAAAACATTAAGTGTTGATGATATTTTCGAAAATATGATGTATAATTAAAAAAAAATTTAAAAAAAAAAGATTTTTAAAATTTTCGAAAATAAATAAGAAAAATGAAAAAGATATGATTTTTGAAAAAGATTTTGAAAAAGATAAGATTTTTAAATTGAAAATTTGATTTGACTCATAAGAAACAATTGAATTTTAAAAAGTTTTGAAAAAGTCAATCCAAATTTTCGAAATTTATGAGTGAAAAAGGGAAAGATATTTTTTTTTTTGAATTTTTAATGATGAAAGAGAAAAACATGAAAAAGACTCATAACATAAAAATTATGAATCAAAACACACAATGTATGCAAGAACACTATGAATGTCAAGATGAACACCAAGAATACTTTGAAGATCAAGATGAACATCAAGACTTATTTTTGAAAAATTTTCAAGAAAAGAAAACATGCAAGACACCAAACTTAGAAATTTTTCATGTATAGACACTATGAATGCAAGAATGCATATGAAAAACAAGAAAAGACACAAAACAAGAAAATATGAAGATCAAACAAGAAGATTGGCTAAGAACAACTTGAAGATCATGAAGAACACTATGAATGCATGAATTTTCGAAAAATGCAAAAAAAATTTTTAGAAAAAAAAATGCAATTGACACCAAACTTAAAAATTGACTCAAGACTCAAACAAGAAACACAAAATATTTTTTGATTTTTATGATTTTATGATTTTTTTGTATTTTCTTTTAAATTTTTTCGAAAAACATATAGGAAAAAGAAAATAAGAAATTCAAAATTTTTAATAAGAATCCCAGGAATCTTTCAATGTTGGCCTAAAGCTCCAATCCAAGGGTTGGGCATGGCTTAATAGCCAGCCAGCTTTAGGATATAAATCAGGCATGCAACAGCTGATATTCCAATTAACTTGCCTCTATGCTGATGGTTGGAAGCCACAGTCCAAAAGAATTAGACATGGCTTTACAGCCAGCCAGGCTTCAACATGCTTCATGAAACACTAGAATTCATTCTTAAAAATTTAGAATAGTTTTCGAAAACAGATGAGAAATTTTTGAAAGATTTTTGAAAAATTTTTGAAAATAAAACAAAAAGAAAATTACCTAATCTGAGCAACAAGATGAACCGTCAGTTGTCTAAACTCGAACAATCCCCGGCAACGGCGCCAAAAACTTAGTGCACGAAATTGTGATCCCTGATAATGGCTCCAAAAACTTGGTGCTCTAATCTTAATTCATAATTTGTCACAACTTTGATACAACTGACCAGCAAGTGCACTGGGTCGTCCAAGTAATAAAACCTTACGTGAGTAAGGGTCGATCCCACGGAGATTGTTGGTATGAAGCAAGCTATGGTCATCTTGTAAATCTCAGTCAGGCGGATATCAAATGGTTATGGAGTTTTCGAATAATAATAATAAATAAACAGAAAATAAAGATAGAAATACTTATGTAAATCATTGGTGAGAATTTCAGATAAGCGTATAGAGATGCTTTCGTTCCTCTGAACCTCTGCTTTCCTGCTGTCTTCATCCAATCATTCCTACTCCTTTCCATGGCAAGCTGTATGTAGGGCATCACCGTTGTCAATGGCTACTTCCCATCCTCTCTGTGAAAAAGGTCCAAATGCTCTGCCATGGCACGGCTAATCATCTGGAGGTTCTCGATCATACTGGAATAGGATTCACCCTCCTTTTGCGTCTGTCACTACACCCAGCACTCGCGAGTTTGAAGTTTGTCACAGCCATCCCTTCCCAGATCCTACTCGGAATATCACAGACAAGGTTTAGACTTTCCGGATCTCAGGAATGGCCATCCATGGGTTCTAACTTATACCACGAAGATTCTAATATCTCGGACTCGGTCCCCTGTATTAGATATCTAAGAGATACTCATTCTAGCTTGTTTGCATGTAGAACAGAAGTGTTTGTCAGGCACGCGTTCATAAGTGAGAATGATGATGAGCGTCACATAATCATCACATTCATCATGTTCTAGGGTGCGAATGGATATCTTAGAAGCGGAATAAGTTGAATTGAATATAAAACAGTAGTACTTTGCATTAAATCATGAGGAACAGTAGAGCTCCACACCTTAATCTATGGAGTGCAGAAACTCTACCGTTGAAAATACATAAGTGATGAAGGTCCAGGCATGGCCGAATGGCCAGCGCCCAAACGTGATCAATATGATCCCAAAGTTGAACTAAAAATCATAAGATCTCCTAATACAATAGTAAAAAGTCCTATTTATACTAAACTAGCTACTAGGGTTTACAAAAGTAAGTAATTGATGCATAAATCCACTTCCGAGGTCCCACTTGGTGTGTGCTTGGGCTGATCTTGAAGTTTACACATGCAGAGGCTTCTTTTGGAGTTGAACGCCAAGTTGTAACGTGTTTTTGGCGTTCAACTCTGGTTCGTGACGTGTTTCTGGCGTTTAACTCCAGACTGCAGCATAGAACTGGTGTTCAATGCCCTTTTGCATCGTCTAAACCTAAGCAAAGTATAGACTATTATATATTGATGGAAATCCCTGGATGTCTAGTTTCCAACGCAATTAGAAGCGCGCCATTTTGAGTTCTGTAGCTCGAGAAAATCCACTTTGAGTGCAGGGAGGTCAGAATCCAACAGCATCAGCAGTCCTTCTTCAACCTCTGAATCTGATTTTTGCTCAAGTCCCTCAATTTCAGCCAGAAAATACCTGAAATCACAGAAAAACACACAAACTCATAGTAAAGTCCAGAAATGTGAATTTAACATAAAAACTAATAAAAACATCCCTAAAAGTAACTAGATCCTACTAAAAACATACTAAAAACAATGCCAAAAAGCGTATAAATTATCCGCTCATCAGCAGGCAGATCCTCAGACCACCACCACAGAGACTCCAGCCACCCATCCTTCCAGTGATGACACTCCTTCACATCTTGCTTGAGTGAGCATCGAGGACGATGCTTTATTTTAAGTGTGGAGAGGTTGCCATCTCTGGCGTATTTTTCTTGGTGAACCATTACAGACTCTTTTTATTTTATTTTGTTATTTTTCTGTATTTTGATCTTTATTTTTATTTCTTAGTACTTATATATTGCTCTTTTCATGTATTTCTACTCTATTTCTGCATGTTGCACTTTGGTTTATATTTTAGCCAGTTAGTTTAGTTGCAATTCTAACTTATTAGTTATAGAATATGTGGATTAATTAGTATAGTTTACCCTTTTGTATATGACAGTTTGATTTAAATTGAAAATAAAAAGGAAGTAAACTAGAGACTTTAACATAAACAATCCACACACCTTGTATATATAGCATTACATGTTAGTTAGTTA
Source organism: Arachis ipaensis (assembly GCF_000816755.2). Lineage (NCBI taxonomy): Eukaryota > Viridiplantae > Streptophyta > Magnoliopsida > Fabales > Fabaceae > Arachis > Arachis ipaensis. Next base: position 81,327,861 of record NC_029788.2, on the reverse strand, counting down.
ACAACATTTCATCAAGGAGAAACACTAAAACTTTAAAGCCACCCTAAGATTTACATTGAGAATAATGGAAACTCTTAATTTTTACTTGCATGACATATATAACTGAGATATGATTTTTGAGCTAGAGAACACACAGCCTGTGAGTTTTGAGCTTAATTGTATGGTTACATTCAAACCATAATATTTTATTCCTGTGTGTTTTGCCCTTCTTTTTTTATTCTGATGTTCTTTACTTTGTTTTAATCTATATGTCCAATTATAGAATATAGATACATACCAAGAAAGTGATTGAGGCCATTGTCTGATTCTAGCTCACTTATCCCAAATTAGCCTACCTTTTACATCACCCTTGTTAGCCCCCTTGAGCTTTTAATCCCCTCTTGTTCTATAAACCACATTACTAGCCTTAAGCAGAAAAACAAAATAAAAATCCCAAGTTGAATCCTTGGTTAGCTTATGATAGAAATTGTGTATTGTTTAAGTGTGGGGAACCTTATGGGAACATGGATGATAAAAACAAAGGTAGAAAGTTAAAAAGAATAAAGACATTTCAAAATAAAAGTTTTGGGAAGCATGCTCATGTGAAATAGGATAAAAAGAATAATAGAGTGATTAACCCAATAAATACTGAGTGACTAGAGAGTAAACACAAAATCCAGTGAGAGTTCAATAGCTCATCAACATATATCTCTGCTTAAATTGTTAATTGTCTTGCAAGTTTATAAATTATTTTTCTTTTCCATCTCAATTGTAAAAGTGCTTTAACATTATCTAAGGTTTGGCTATGCATATATGACTCCTTGAGAATGTGAATTAGTTCAACTATATGTAAGTTTTATATACAAGTGAATGACAATTAGAATTGCATGATTCATTTAGGTAGTTGCATTTAGAATATATTGCATTGCATGAGATTCCACCACTTTAACTTTAACCTTACTCTTTATCTTGGATTTAGCATGAGGACATGCTATTGTTTAAGTGTGGGGAGGTTGATAAACCCATATTTTATGATATATTTTGTGCCTAATTTAAGTGATTTATTCAATCCTTCACTCACTTATTCATGTTAATTGCATGGTTTTACTTTCCCTTCCTTATTATGTGAGATATGTGAAAAACATTTTTCCTATGCTTTAAGAATAATTATTTTAATTACCCTTTATTACTATTCGATGCCGTGATTTGTATGTTGAGTAGTTTCAGATCTTCTAAGGCAGGAATGACTTAAAGGATGGAAAGGAAACATACAAAAATGGAAGGAAAGCACAAAATGGAGTTTTTGAAGAAACTGGCAGCGACGCGAACGCATGAATGACGTGGCCGCATGCCCAGCGCGAAGAGGGCGCGATGCGAACGCGTGAATGACGCAAACGCGCACCTTGAGCAGAACGCAGATGACGCGGACGCATGACCGAAGCGAACGCATGATAAGGAAAAGTCCAGATGACGCGACCGCGTGACCCATGCGGACGCGTGACAGAGGCCACGCACCAGAAATTACAGAAAACGCTCCCAGCGATTTCTGAAGCCCTTTTTGGCCCAGATCCAAGTACAGAAAGCACAGATTAGAGGTTATAAAGTGGGGAAATGCATCCATTCAAAGGAGAGTTTCCAATTATTTTACTTTTGATGATTTAGAGGTAGTTTTTAGAGAAAGGTTCTCTCCTCTCTCTTTTAGGATTAGGATTTAGGATTTTTCTTGCTTTCATGATTGTCCCTTTTTATCAGGTTCAACTTTCCTTTTTATTATCTTCTCAATTCAATTTATGAACTTTTCTATGTTACAGATAATTCTCTTAATTAATGTTATTTGAGGTATTTCAGTTTATGATTGCTCTCTTTTGTTTATGTTACTGTTACTTCCAACCTGAAGATATTTTTATTCGAGTAGATTTACTTTTCCCCTTTTGGTCTTGGTTAAGAAATCAGTAACTCAAGAGTTATCAAACTTAACGTGATCGATAATTGTTATCTTTGCTAATTGAATTGAACTTCAATAATTCCAGTTCTTTCTTAGGAATTGACTAGAACCTAAAGATCAGACTAATTAATCCACTTGATCTTCCCTTGCTTTAGGAAAGGCTAACTAAGTGGGATTAAGATTCAATTCTCGTCTCCATTGATAAGGATAACTAGGATAGGACTTTCAATTTCTCATACCTTGCCAAAAGTGTGTTTTACAGTTATTTATTTATTTTACTTGTCATTCAAATTACTTGTTGCTTACTTTCAAAACCCCCAATTTACAATCTTCATAACCAATAGTAAGAACATACATCCCTGCAGTTCCTTGAGAAGACGACCCGAGGTTTAAATACTTCGGTTATTAATTTTAAAGGGGTTTGTCACTTGTGACAACCAAAACGTTTGTACGAAGGGATTTCTGTCGGTTTAGAAACTATATCTACAACACGACTATTTTTATAAAATTCTTTACCAGCAAAAATCCTAACGTCAACCCCACAGGATCCCCATCTACCCCAACTCACTCTCTCTCCTCTTCATACCTCTCCATAACACTCTTCCCCAAATACCCTTGACTAATCACATCAATACCTCTTCCCCAAATACCATTCACCTATCAAGTCCTACCATCTTCCTCATAATCTCTTCACCACTCACATCCATCCATCATAAAACCTCACATACCTCACCATTCAAAACATTTCCCTCCCAAACACAACTCCCTCTTACACGAATTCCCTCTCTCTCTTACCCTATAAATACCCCCTCCTTACCACCTTCAATTTTACACTTCATAAACACTTAAAACCCCCTTGGCCGAATCCAAAACACACTTCTATCTCCTCCATTTATTCTTCTTCCCCTTCTTTCTTTCTTCTTTTGCTCGAGGACGAGCAAACCTTTTAAGTTTGGTGTGGAAAAAAGCTCTGCTTTTTATTTTTTTATAACCATTAGTGGCACCTAAGGCCAGAGAAACCTCTAGAAAGAGGAAAGGGAAGGCAATTGCTTCCACCTCTGAGTCATGGAAGATGGAAAAATTCATCTCAAAGGTCCATCAAGACCACTTCTATGAAGTTGTGGCCAAGAAAAGGGTGATTCCCGAAGTCCCCTTCATGCTAAAAAAGAGTGAATATCCGGAGATCCGACGTGAGTTTCGGAGAAGAGGTTGGGAAGCTCTCACCAACCCCATCCAACAAGTCAGAATCTTAATGGTTCAAGAGTTCTATGCTAATGCATGGATCACTAAGAACCATGATCAAAGTATGAAGCCAAACCCAAAGAGTTGGCTCACAATGGTTTGGGGAAAATACTTAGATTTCAGTCTGGAAACTGTAAGGTTAGCATTCAACTTGCCAATAATGAAAGGAGTTCCTCATCCTTTCACTAGAAGGGTCAACTTTGATCAAAGGTTGGACCAAGTCCTCATGGACATCTGTGTGGAAGGAGCACAATGGAAGAGAGACTCAAAAGGCAAGCCGGTTCAATTGAGAAGGCCTGACCTCAAACCCGTGGCTAGGAGATGGTTGGAGTTCATCCAACGCTCTATCATTCTTATTAGCAACCGGTCTGAAGTTATAGTAGACCGGGCTATCATGATCCTAGGTATCATGAATGGAGAGGAAGTAGAAGTTCATGAGATCATACCTCTAGAACTATACAAGGTGGCGGACAAGCCCTCCACTT
>NC_029788.2:81312415-81324183 GCF_000816755.2 Arachis ipaensis | reverse complement strand
AGCTGGAATTGTCATAGAGGAAGACATCCTCATTGAAGAGGACAAACCCATCACTAAAAAGAGGATGGATCAAACAAGAGAGCCCACTCATGGACCTCAACAAAAGGATGAGGAGATTCCGCATCAAGAAATCCCTGAGATGCCTCAAGGGATGCATTTCCCTCCACATAACTATTGGGAGCTACTCAATACCTCTTTAGGAGATTTGAGTTCCAACATGGAGCAACTAAGGATGGAGCACCAAGAGCACTCCATTATCCTCCATGAAATCAGAGAGGACCAAAAGGCCATGAGAGAGGAGCAACAAAGGCAAGAAAGAGATATTGAGGAGCTAAAGCACTCCATAGGATCTTCAAGAGGAAGAACTAGCCGCCGTCACTAAGGTGGACCCGTTCTTTAATTTCCTTGTTCTTAAAGCTATGAATGTCCTATGAATCCTTCACCTTTCTTAAAATGAAAAATGTTTTCTGAAATAGAAAAAGAGGTACATAAATTTCGAATTTTATCTTGAAATTAGCTTATTAATTATTTTGATGTGGTGGCAATACTTTTTGTTTTCTGAATGAATGCTTGAACAGTGCATATTTTTTACAGTGAAGTTTATGAATGTTAAAAATGTTGGCTCTTGAAAGAATAATGAAAAAAGAAAAATGTTATTGATAATCTAGAAAATCATAAAATTGATTCTTGAAGCAAGAAAAAGCAGTGAAAAACACAAAGCTTGCGAAAAGAAAAAAAATGCAAAAAATAAAGAAAAAAAAGAAAAAAAAGAAAAAGCAAGCAGAAAAAGCCAGTAACCCTTTAAACTAAAAGGCAAGGATAAAAAGGATCCAAGGCTTTAAGCATTAATGGATAGGAGGGCCCAAAGGAACAAAATCCTGGCCTAAGCGGCTAAATCAAGCTGTCCCTAACCATGTGCTTGTGGCATGAAGGTGTCAAGTGAAAAGCTTGAGACTGAGCGGTTAAAGTCGTGGTCCAAAGCAAAAAGAGTGTGCTTAAGAGCTCTGGGCACCTCTAATTAGGGACTCTAGCAAAGCTGAGTCACAATCTGAAAAGGTTCACCCAGTTATGTGTCTGTGGCATTTATGTATCCGGTGGTAATACTGGAAAACAAAATGCTTAGGGTCACGGCCAAGACTCATAAAGTAGCTGTGTTCAAGAATCAACATACTGAACTAGGAGAATTAATAACACTATCTGAATTTTGAGTTCCTATGGATGCCAATCATTCTGAACTTCAAAGGATAAATTGAGATGCCAAAACTGTTCAGAAGCAAAAAGCTACTAGCCCCGCTCATCTAATTAAAACTAATCTTCATTGATAATTTTGGAATTTATTGTATTTTTTCTTCTTTTTATCCTATTTTATTTTTAGTTGCTTGGGGACAAGCAACAATTTAAGTTTGGTGTTGTGATGAGCGGATAATTTATACCCTTTTTGGCATTGTTTTTACATAGTTTTTAGTATGTTTTAGTCACTTTTTATTATATTTTTATTAGTTTTTATGAAAAAATAACATTTCTGGACATTAATATGAGTTTTTGTGTTTTTTTGTGATTTCAGGTATTTTCTGGCTTAAATTGAGGGACCTGAGCAAAAATTTGATTCAGAGACTGAGAAAGGACTGCAGATGCTGTTGGATTCTGACCCTCCTGCACTCAAAGTAGATTTTCTAGAGCTACAGAAACCCAATTAGTGCACTCTTAATTGCGTTGGAAAGTAGACATCTTGGGCTTTCCAGAAATATATAATAGTCCATACTTTGCCCGAGATTTGATGGCCCAAACTGGTGTCCAAATGCCCACCAAAGACCCTTTTCTGGTGTAAAACGCCAGAACTGGCACCAGAACTGGAGTTAAACGCCCAAACTGGCACCCAAGCTGGCATTTAACTCCAAGAATGGCCTATGCACGTGTAAAGCTCAATGCTCAGCCCAAGCACACACCAAGTGGGCCCTGGAAGTGGATTTATGCACTATCTGCACTTAGTTACTTATTTTCTGTAATCCCTAGTAACTAGTTTAGTATAAATAACACTTTTACTATTGTATTTGTATGGTTGGAAACCCTCTTTTCACTTTTATGTTACATTTGGGAGGCTGGTCATTCGGCCATGCCTAGACCTTTTTCTCTTATGTATTTTCTACGGTGGAGTTTCTACACCTCATAGATTAAGGTGCGGAGCTCTGCTGTTCTTCATGAATTAATACAAGTACTATTGTTTCTCTTTCAATTCATGCCTACTTCTTCTCCAAGATATACTCTCGTACTTAATTCAGTTAAGTCAAAATGAAGGGGTGACCCGTGATAATCACCCACTATCTTCGTTACTCGCTTAGCCAAGATCCGCGTGCCTGACAACCACAAGCGGTCTACATGATGTTCAATGTAGTCATTGGATGACAGCCGGAGTATATTCTCTTGGGTCTCTAATCCACGGACCGAGTCTGGAGGTTAGAACCTTCGTGGTATAGGCTAGAACCAATTGGCAGCATTCCTGAGATCCGGAAAGTCTAAACCTTACCTGTGGTATTCCAAGTAGGATTTGGTAAGGGATGACTGTGGCGAGCTTCAAACTCGCGAATGTTGGGCACAGTGACAGTGTGCAAAATGATAGAGAGATCCTATTCCGACGCTAGTGAAAACCGATAGATGATTAGTTGTGCGGTAGCTATACCTGGTATTTTTCATCCGAGACGAGAAATCAGACAGTTGATTAGCCGTACAGAAACTGTACCTGGTATTTTTCATCCGAGAGGATCATACAGCTTGCCATGGAAGGGAGCACGCATGATTGGAAGAAGACAATAGGAAAGTAGAGGTTTAGAAGTAACAAAGCATCTCCAAACGCTTATCTGAAATTCCCACCAATGAATTACATAAGTATCTTTATTTTATTTTGTTTTATTTATCTTTTAATTATCAAAACCTCATAACCATTTAAATCCGCCTGAATAAGATTTACAAGATGACCATAGCTTGCTTCAAGCTGACAATCTCCGTGGGATCGACCATTACTCACGTAAGGTATTACTTGGACGACCCAGTGCACTTGCTGGTTAGTTGTGCGGAGTTGTGAAAAGTGTGATCACAATTTCGTACACCAGAAGCTCGGACCGGAAAGGTCCCAAGCAGTGGAAGAGCAGGTACAATCCTTACTGGAGGCAGGATTCATAAGGGAGGTCAAGTACCCATTGTGGCTAGCCAACGTTGTCTTGGTAAAAAAGTCAAATGGAAAGTGGCGGATATGCACTGACTACACCGATCTCAATAAAGCCTACCCAAAAGATCCTTATCCACTCCCAGGTATAGACACTCTAGTGGATGCCTCTTCCGGATACAAGTACCTTTCCTTCATGGATGCTTATTCAGGATACAATCAAATTCTGATGTATCCACCCGACCAAGAAAAGACGTCGTTCCTAACCCCAAAAGCAAAATACTGCTATATCGTCATGCCATTCGGGCTCAAAAACGCAGGAGCTACCTACCAAAGATTGATGAACAAAATCTTTGCAGACCACATTGGGAAACTAATGGAGGTTTACATAGACGATACGCTGGTAAAAACATAAAGTGAGGAATCCTTGTTGCCCGATCTCACCAAAGTGTTCGACACCATCAGAAAGCATGGTATGCGACTTAATCCCGCAAAATGCACCTTTGCGGTAGAAGTTGGAAAATTCTTGGGCTTCATGCTCACGCAAAGAGGAATTGAGGCGAACCCAGATAAATGCCTGGCTATACTCGACATGAAAAGTCCGACCTGCGTCAAAGAGGTACAACAACTCAACGGAAGACTGGCAGCCCTGTCCAGGTTTCTAGCCGGGTCAGCCATAAAATCTCTCCCCTTTTACGCCATATTAAGGAAAGGAAAGAGGTTTGAATGGACCACAGAGTGTGAGTAAGCTTTCCAAGATTTCAAAAAATTCTTGGGGCAACCACCCATTCTTACCCGACCATGGGAAGGAGAAGCACTCATATTATACCTCGCAATAGGAAATCGGGCAATAGCTTCAGCACTAGTCAGAGAAGATGAAAGTGGGCAACAACCCATCTACTTCATCAGCAAAGCTCTACAAGAGGCCGAGCTAAACTATCAAAAGATAGAAAAGTTTGCCTATGCTCTCATACTCACTTCTCGATGACTTCGCCTGTACTTTCAAGCTCACACTATCAAGGTTCGGACCAACCAGCCCATAAAAGGCATCCTACAGAAGACATACTTAGTTGGAAGAATCCTATAGTGGGCAGTTGAGTTATCCGAGTTCGATCTTCAATATGAAGCTCGGACAGCCATAAAATTACAGTATCTGGCCGACTTCATTGCCGAGTACACTGATACCCCGGAAACTCCCACAAAATGGAATCTCTACGTGGACGGCTTTTCAAACAAAACCGAGAGTGGTGCAGGTGTAATAATAGAAAGCAATCAGGGAACTCAAATCAAACTCTCGCTAAAGTTCGAATTCCCTGCTTTAAATAATTAGGCCGAATATGAGGTATTACTGGCTGGTTTGAGGCTGGCTAAGGAGGTAGGAGTTCAAAAGCTTACCATCTTCAGTGATTCACAAGTAGTTATCTCACAAATAGAAGGGAGCTACCAAGCTAAGGATCCTACCATTAAGAAATATTTGGACAAAACTAGAGAACAACTCGGACAGTTCGGGGAATATGAGGTCCAACATATACCTCGAGCGGATGCACTCTCAAAACTAGCCAGCACCAAACTAAGGGGCAATAACAGAAGCCTCATCCAGGAAACATTGCAAAGCCCATCGATCTCGGAGGAAGAAAAGGTCTTAACCATATCAGATCAGGATCAAGGATGGATGGCCCCCATAATCAACTACCTCAAGTCAGAGACACTCCCCACAGATAAGAAGGAGGCAAAGAGGCTAATACGAGAAGCACAGTACTACACTATAGTGGGCGACATCTTATATAGGAGAGAGATCTCAACACCCCTCCTAAAATGCGTACCGACTTCCAATACAAGGGAAGTCCTGGAAGAAGTACACAGTGGCATGTGTGGCAACTACTTAGGGGCACGAGCTCTTTCCAAAAAGGTACTCCGAGCAGGGTTCTTCTGGCCAACTTTGCAAAAAGAAGCAACCGTGTTCGTTAAAACGTGCCCACCATGTCAGAAGCATGCTAATTTCCATATCGCTCCACCAGAGGAGCTCATCAGTGTTACATCACCATGGCCATTCACAAAATGGGGGCTCGACCTCCTCGGACCCTTTCCCCAGGGGTCGGGACAAGTTAAGTTCTTCATTGTAGGGGTAGACTATTTCACAAAATGGATTGAGGCAGAGCCCCAAGCTAATGCCACCGCTCAAAGAAGTTGGAAATTTCTATACAGGAACATTATTACAAGGTTCGGGGTCCCTTACTACATCACCACAGATAATGGCACCTAATTCACTAACACAGGTTTCAGGAACTTGGTAGCTGACTTGAAAATAAAGCACCAATTCACATCCGTAGAACACCCACAAGCCAACGGACAGGCAGAAACTGCCAACAAAGTCATACTAGCTGGGTTAAAATAGAGACTATAGGATGCAAAGGGAGCTTGGGCCAAAGAGTTCCCACAAGTCCTATGGGCATATCGGACAACTCCGCACTCCACCACAGGAGAATCACCCCTTCCGACTCGCTTATGGAATGGAGGCAATGATCCCAGTGGAGATGGAAGAGGGATCTCCTATAATGATCCTCTACAACGAAAAGGCCAACTCCCAAAGGCAAAAGGAAGAACTCGACCTACTTCCAGAAGTTCGAGAAAGAACTCGGATTAGAGAAGAAGCACTAAAGCGTCGAATGGCTTTAAGGTATAATCAGAAGGTAGTCCAGCGAAGATTCGCCAACAATGATCTTATCTTGATCCGAAATGATATCTGAGCAAGTCGATAAGGAGAAGGGAAGCTAGCAGCTAACTGGAAAGGACCTCACCGAGTTATAGAGGTACTGGGAAAAGGCTACTACAAAGTGTCTGATCTCGAGGGGAGAGAGCTACCAAGGTCATGGCATGCCTGTAACCTAAGAAGGTACTATAGTTAGAAAGTAATAAAGATCTTAGGCCAAGGCACACTCTTTTTCCTGAAAGGGTTTTTTAATGAGGCGTTAGGCCAAGATCTACAAAATTGCCCGACTTAGAAGGGTAAGTGCTCATATGTATATATTCTTGTCTATATTCCTATTTTCCATTTGAATAAAGTTTTTCAGATTCCCTAAAAAATTTCCTACCAAGACACATTAATCTGAACGCAAAAATTCATCGCCCGATTACAAAGAGGTCGGCAATGTGAAAACCAAATTCATCGCCCGATTACAAAGAGGTCGGCAAGGTGAAAACCAAATTCATCGCCCGATTACAAAGAGGTCGGTAAGGTGAAAACCAAATTCATCACCCGATTACAAAGAGGTCGGCAAGATGAAAACCAAATTCATCCCCCGATTACAAAAAAGTCGGCAAGGTAAAAGCGATAAAAACAGATTAATGCAAGAAGTTATAAAAAGTAATCCATAAAAAGCTACCTGATGAGGTCTGACTAAAAATGGACTACTAAAAATAACTTAAGAAGGACCGACAGGAGAAGTCAGACCAACGAAAGGATCACTAAAAAGGGACAAAGACCACCTCGCAAAGGCTCAAAAAGCGTGCGCTAAAAGGGACACAGCTTCGCCCAAAAAGCCATAACTCCACGACAAGGCTATCAAAATTGTTTAGACTAACTAAAAAGGTTCTACGAGAACACTAAAAAGTTGTCGGACAAGTTAGCCCCAAGGATCACGTCGACCAAGCATAAAGTGGACAAAACAAGAAATGATAAAAAATAGGTCGGACAGCAAAGTACCAACTCTTTATAAAGATTTGCAAAGGTTGCAAAAGTACGATCAACATATCAAGAGAAACATAGCTATCATTAAAGACTCAGAAGGCCACCTGAAAGATGGCCTCAAGAGTTCAAAGTGTTTTATTTTTTCTACTTATAAAGTTGCATAGAAGCAACTAAGGTCAAGAGAGTCTACCACATTAAAAGTTACAAAAAACCAGAGTTCAAAAGCCCACAAGCCAGGCTATACAAATAAACAAGAGATCACAAGGGGTCCAAAGTCTCCCCAATAGTAGCATCCGTGGCTGAAGGAGGAAGAATGGTCTTCAAAGGAGTGGCATCCACAGTCCCATCCTCCCGATTGAGAATTTGAACATCAGGGTCAAATTCGGGATGATCGACCTCAGTCGAAGGAGTTGAAGAAGTCATGGCGGCAGAAGCTTTGGCTGGCGGCGCAGGGGGAGGTCCGTCATCTTCATCGTTCGGGGCAGGCACGATCTTGCCGTCCTCCACTACATTATCCAAACTGAAGAGAGTTAGGTCGAGCTCAGGGGCAAGAACTCGGACCTGGGCTTTCAAGTTCTCATAAGCATCAGTCACACAACCCACACGATGACCCTGAAGCTCGGCATAATCAACCTGGGCAGATTGAATCCTCTTCATGGCCTCCAACAGCTCGCCAAAAGTGCGAGTATAACTCTCTTTATGCTTTTTTGCCGTCTCCTCGACCAGGTTCGCAGCAGCCTCAGCAGCAGTAGCTCGGGACTTCTCTTTTTCCACATCCAGCTCCAATTTTGTCACCTTAGCATCAAGCTCATCCTTCAACCCCTTGATTCTATCAAATTCTGATTTAGCATCCTCCATAAAAGCCTTAGTCGCATGGATTGGGGAACCCTGGACAGTACGGAATAAGGCTGGACCCATATGGGCCATTCGAACACTATTGCTGGTATGAAATCCAAGTGACAAAGTATGGACACATCGTCCATTGGAAAATGGCCATAAGAAGCAATCTGATTGTTAACAAACCCCACGGTGTCAAAATTAGGGGCATTCAAGTCATAGGGACCAACAGTCTTTTGCTTTTTTGGAGGAGGACCAGTAGTAGGAGAAGAGGCAGCACCAGAAGTTGGCTGGAGAGGGTCGAAAGGAACCACACGAACTTGGGGAGTCGAAATGATCTTCCTCAGTCCAGAAGTGTCCGAGGTCGGCTTCTTCGGAGGAACTTGAGAAGATCCTTCTCCAGAAGCCTTCGCCGAGATGTTTTGAGCAGCTGTTGCTTTCTTAGCCCTACGAAAGTGTTTCATGGAGTCCATAGATTTCACCATCTCTGCAAAACAGAAACCAAGAAAACAAGTTACAAACAGAAAGAGGCAAAATTCAACCACAAAGTAAAACTATAGAAAAGAAGTCGGTCACTACCCAATTCAGCACGAAGGAGGGAAGGATCTCCCAGAAACCTCTTCATGTCAAGATGAGAAGGATCTCCCCAGTTTTCCTCTAACACACTCACAAAAGCCTACTCGATCTCACTCAGACTCTCCCAGAGATACTTGACTACTACCACATTCTCTTACCACGATAAAGGAAAAGTAGGTTCATTATTTTCATCTAAGAAAAAAGGTCGAGCTCCCTCAACAGCTCGGGCCTTGAAGTAATAGTTTTTGAAGATGTGAAAGGACTTGTCATACATCGAAAACACTTTCTTTCCTTCAGTAGCTTGGAAAGAAATCCAAAAGGCTTTCTTTTTAGCTACCCCAGGTTTGGTCAACACAAAAAGATGCAGAAAAAGAGTTTGGGTAGGTCGAACACCCAATTCTTGACACAACAGTTGAAAATTTTTTATGAAACCCCACGAGTTCGGATAGAGCTGAGATGGGGCTACATTACAAGACCACAACAGGTCGGTCTCGAAGGTGGTAAAAGGGATGGTAATATTCAACTGACTGAAAAAGTAGTCATAAGCAAAGAAAAAAGGCCGTTCTCCCCGAGTTAAAGAAGGAAAGCAAACCCTCTCCTCAGGGTCCGGCGACAGCAACTCATAATTCTTCTCCTCATCCCTATCTCTACAAATCCTATAGAACCTCCTAAGGCGCACACAGTACGCGGGGTCAGCCACAGTAACACACATTAAAACTATGGAGTCCAGCCAGTCAGACATGCCGTCCGGGATCTTAGTAGACATCTCAACAATGTTTTTGCGGGAAGACATAGGTCAACTATTCCTACAGTAAGAAAAAGAAAAATTGGGTTACTACCAAACAACTCGGGCAAATAAGGAAACAACTCGGACAATAACAGCAAAAACATCAAGTGTCAGATACGGCAATAAAAGGGAAACCCCAAGACTCACACCAAAGTCCAAGGGCACCCTTTGGAGGCAACAACAAGGCAAGAACCCAGAAAAAGGGGAAATCGACAGTCTATATCCTAACACCTCTCAATAAAAGACACAGAGAAATCAAACCTTTTCTGGTAACGTCACCACATACAAGCAGCAAAGAAAACCATCATCATCAACAGACCACACAAAAATGATCAAAAGATACAGACTTTCTATACTAGTAGTTTAAACAAAAGCTTTGAGGAGGTCATGTAAGAATGAAAAGAAACGGGAGCGGCGACAAGAAAAAACCCTGAGGAAGCAAAAAATACCAGAAGCATAAAAAAGGCACACATCACAGCAAACGATCAGGAAAAAAGGTGCAATCTTTCGCAGAAAGACTCAAACTTTCCAAAGCAAACTCAAAACAAAATCAAAGCTTTATACACAACAATGTAAGCATGCAGAAAGAGCGGTGCAGAAAGTAAAAAAGAAGAAGAAAAAAAACCAACCTGCAGAGGAGACGATGGGGGCCGCACAAACAGAAGCAAGACAGTAAGCTTCGAGGCGTGAGAAAAAAGATGAAACGAAGCACCTCAGCGGATAACGAATCAAAGGGCGAAGAGAAAGGAGAAGATGAAACTGACAACAGGTCTTTAGGAATTCAAAATGAAAAGTGAAGAGGGAAAAAGGAAACGGCAAAGAGGAGTTAAATGGGCTTTAAAACCCTCGCACGTTTCCAAAAAAATACAAACGCGCGCCGCAAATAAAGGAAAAAGAAACGCTTCGCATTTTAAAGCAGGAGGCTAACCTAACAGGAGTTCTACAAGAGATCGACTAAAGGCAAAATGCTCGAGTACGACTTCCCCAAAAGAGGTCGAAATCTAAAAGACACGACCTCAAAGGAAAGATCAAGCTCAAGCAGGGGCACTATTCATACCCTGGGTCGAGCTATCCGACCTGGACTGATTAAAGATAAAAGCAACCGACCTCTTCAGGTTGGGTCGCTCCGACCTCTCCTCTAAAGAGTTCAGCCAAATTGCCATGAGAGGCCCAAGCAGGCCCAAACGAAGGGGCCCAGCCCAATCTAAAGGCGGCAAAGCCTAAGAAAGATAAGGCGGCTCCCCTAAGAAGATAAGATAAGATAACTACTTATCTTAAAGGTCACTCACTACTATAAATACACTTGACCACCCAGGTATAACTCATACTCTAATTCTACATAAAAAACCTGCTCAAAGCCCATGCTAACTTAAGCATTTGAGTCTCTTGCAGGTACCACCACCCTCCGGTGATCAAGGATCAGCAGCTCCACCAGGATCAACAAGTCGGACGCAACTGCTCCGGCCATCACCGCAGATCTCATCCAAGATCGACCTATAGTTTCAAGTAACCCTCAGAACAGTTAGAATTCTCCTAAGTTTAGATAACTTGGTTTATGGATTAAGTTCCTTATTTATTTATTTTATTCTAAGCTTGAATATCCCTATGCAATGTGAAGTTCTAGGATTATCTTTGGCGTCCCGGAGCCTTACATCTTACATATTGTGTAACACCCTACCATACAGAGTCTTATGCTTAAGTCATAATTCAGAGATGGCAAGGTATTACGACCTCTAAAACAAAAATTTAGTACGTATAGTAGTATGAATAATTGATTATAACTAGGAGCCTTTGTAGAAAAAGGGGTAACAACCGTTTGATACTAGTGTCATCAATTCTGACTGGAGCCACTGGAAGCGTCGAATCTTCCCTTAACTGAACCGATTCGGGTTCTAACACATGGCTAGCATCAGGGGTGTACTTCCGAAGTTGCGACACGTGAAACACGTCGTGCATGTTCGAAAGATGAGGTGGTAGAGCCACCCGATACGCCACCGGCCCAATCCTCTCCAGGATCTGAAATGGACCAATGTATCGAGGATTCAACTTCTTTGCTTTAATCGCTCTACCTACTCCTGTGGTTCCTGTGGTCTTAAGGAAAACATGATCTCCTTCCTCAAATTCCAAGGGCTTCAGCACCAATTTTTAGACTCTCGAATCCCTTGAGCAACTTCTCCTCTTGAAGCATCATCCAAGACGCATATAACGAATTTTGACTTAACGCATCCGCCACTATATTCGCCTTTCCAGGATGGTAATTTAACTCAAAGTCATAGTCTTTCAACAATTCCATCCACCTCCTTTGCCTCATCAAAGAGGTATTTCAAGCTCTTGTGATCGGAGAAGACTTGGAACTTAACCCCATAGAGATAATGCCTCCACACCTTCAAGGCAAACACAACCGCAGCGAGTTCCAAATCGTGCGTAGGATAACTAACTTCGTGAGGTCTCAACTGTCGTGAGGCATACGCCACCACATTATGATGCTACATTAGCACGCACCCTAGGCCCTTTAACGATGCATCACAGTACACCTCAAAAGGCTCGTTCGGCTCAGCTAACATTAACACAGGTGCAGTGGTCAACTTTTTCTTCAATGTCTGAAAGCTCTCCTCGCACTCAAAAGTCCAAACAAACAGAGTGTCTTTGCGAGTTAACTTTGTCAACGGCAAAGCTAATTGCGAAAAGCCTTTGATGAACCTTCGATAATAGCCAGCTAA
>NC_029788.2:81311330-81312384 GCF_000816755.2 Arachis ipaensis | reverse complement strand
GACCAGTCTGTTGTGCTTTCCCAGCACCTTGCTTTTGCTTCTCTGGACAACTTGCGGCTTTATGCCCCGCCTTTCCATAATTGTAGCACAAACCCCATCCGGCCTTGCATGGTACTCCCGGATGGTGACTCCCACACCTAGTACAAGCTTGATCATTCTGAGGCTGCTTCCCAAACCTTTTCCCTTGGGAGTAGTTGTTGTTGGGCCTCCTAAAAGAACCTCCCCTCTTGAAAGACGAACCTCTAGGTGCAAAGCTCTTGCCTCGGTTCTGTGGAAACGATCCTTTGTGATTTCCTTTCTCAACGGCTGCCCTCTTCACACACTCTTCAGCAACCCTACACTTGTTCACCAATTCGGAGAAAGTCCTAATCTCCATTGGTCCCACTGAACTGAAAATATCGCTCCGGAGTCCTCCCTCGTACTTAACACACTTCCATTCCTCATATTCCACCGGAGTCCCTTGACACATACGAGAGAATCTGAACAGCTCCTCAAACTTGTCAGTATACTCAGATACGGACATAGCACCCTGCTTCAGCTGCAACAATTCAAGCTCCTTGGCCGTCCTAGCAGAAGTCGGAAAGTACTTCTTATAGTCACAGCTTCTACCTTAGTTGGATCTACGGCTATTCCCTTCTTACTCACCACGTGACCCAAAAACTTCACCTCATCCTTCCAAAACTCACACTTAGACAGCTTCGCATAGAGTTTCTTCTCCTTTAAAATCTGCAACACGGTCCGCAAGTGTTCCGCATGCTCTTCTTCGGTCTTGGAGTAAATTAGTATATCGTCAATGAAGACAACAACGAATTTATCCAGAAACGGACGGAACACTCTATTCATGTAATCCATAAACACTGCAGGAGCGTTCGTCAACCCAAAAGACATTACGGTGTACTCGTAATGACCATAACGAGTCCTGAAAGCGGTCTTAGGGATATCCTCACCCCTCACCCTTATCTGGTGATAACCAGATCACAAATCGATCTTAGAGAAAACCCCAGCTCCTTGTAACTGATCCATGAGATCATCAATTCTCGGCAATGGGTACTTA